>NC_073635.1:54869090-55172121 GCF_029407905.1 Bubalus kerabau
ACTTTTAATAAACAACCAATTTATTTAATGATAAATTGGTTTGCCTACGTAGACAGAATGATGGAGAACATGACTCTATTTGGCTGTTTTATTTTTCTATATGTTGGAATTGTATTGAATGTTTATCCATATTTGTATAGAAGGCAAACAAGAGGCTGATGAATTGTATTTGTCAATACTGATTACAATTTATATGATCATTCATATGAATTTTCTTCAGTTGGCTGGTGGGAATTCAAATTTTTAAACATTTTAAATTAAACCATATATTTCTAATCACTTATTTTTTATCTGAAAAAGCCTATTCAAGCCATGACAATTTAAACGATTCATTAATACATCTGTTCATTTCACTGTATGAACGTGAACATGAAGTGGCTCAGTCATGTCCGACTCTTCACGATCCCATGGACTGTAGGCTACCAGGCTCCTCATTCCATGGAATTTTCCAGGCAAGAGTACTGGAGTGGGTTGCCATTTCCTTCTCCAGGGAATTTTCCCAATCCAGGGATCGAACCCGGGTCTCCCACACTGCAGGCAGACGCTTTACCATCTGAGCCACCAGGGAAGCCCATTTCACAGTATACAAGTATCCAATTCAGAGAAGGCAATGGCACCCCACTCCAGTACTCTTGCCTGGAGAATCCCATGGATGGAGGAGCCTGGTGGGCTATAGTCCATGGGGTCGCTAAGAGTTGGACACGACTGAGCGACTTCACTTTCACTTTTCACTTTCATGCATTGGAGAAGGAAATGGCAACCCACTCCAGTGTTCTTGCCTGGAGAATCCCAGGGACAGGGGAGCCTGGTGGGCTTCCATCTATGGGGTCACACAGAGTCGGACACAACTGAAGCAACTTAGCAGTAGCAGTAGCAGTATCCAATTGTTCCAGCATCATTTGTTGAAAATATTATCTTTTTCCCCATTAAATCGCCTTAGCACATTTGTTGAAAATCAACTGACCATGTGTGGGGAGTGTTTAATTTCTGTACTCTGTATTCTGTTCCATTAATGTATTTGCTCATCTATGTATCAATTGCCCATTTTCTTGATTACTTACTATAGCTTTACAATATGTCTTGATATAAGGTAGTGTAAGTCATTCAAATTTGTTCTTTTTTAAGTTGTTTTGGCTACACTAGGTCCTTTCCATCTAGATCTTGAAATCAGCTTATTGATTTTTACCCAAAAAAAACACAAAAGGCTGCTGGGATACTTTTTGGAATCTATTGGAGGAGAATTGACACCTTAATAATACTAAGCCTTCTGATTCATTTATTTAAGTGTTTTTCTTTTAATTTCTAAGCAATGATTTGCAGTACAAAATTTAATTCAAAATGAACCATAGACCTAAATGTAATGGTTAAAATTACAAAAATTCTAGAAAACATAGAAAAAAATTTAGTGATCGTAGTTAAATAGGACACAAAGAAATCACAAGCTATGAGATAAAATAATAAATTGAATGTAATCAAAATTAAAATGTTGTTCTTCAAAAGATATTATTATAAAAAATTAAGGGTAAACCTCAGACTGGGAGTAAACTTTTGCAAGTGTATATATGGAAAAAAAATTAATCTAGATTATATGAAGAATTCTTGCAATTCAATCAGAAGACAACTCACTTTTTTAAATGGGTAAAAAGTTTGAACAGGTATATGATCAAAAGAGGTATACAGATGACAAATAAGCATATCAAAAGATGACCAATATTAGCCATTAGTGAAATACACATTAAAATGACAATGAAATCTCACTACATTGCTATTAAAATGGCTAAAAAAGACTCTTCATACCAAGTGTTGGTGAGGGTGAGTTACTAGAACTTCCGTTTACTCTTGGAGTGGATATAAAATTGTACAATCAATTTGGAAAATAGTTTGACAGTTTTAAAAGTTAAACATAACCTACCATACAACAGTCCATGAGGTCACTAAGAGTAGGACACGACTGAGCGACTTCACTTTCACTTTTCACTTTCATGCATTGGAGAAGGAAATGGCAACCCACTCCAGTGTTCTTGCCTGGAGAATCCCAGGGACAAGGGAGCTTGGTGGGCTGCTGTCTATGGGGTCGCACAGAGTCGGACATGACTGAAGCGACTTAGCAGCAGCAGAAGCAACCATACAACCCAGCAATTCTTTTCTTAGGCATTTACCTAAGAGAAATGAAAGCCTATATCCACATAATAACTGATAAAGAAGTATTTATAGCAACTTTATCTGTATTAGCCAAAACTGGAAACAAACAAAATGTCCATCCAACTGAAGAACAGATAAATAAGTTCCATTATATCCATACAAGAGATTACTACTCAGCAATAAAAAGAAATGAATTTTCTCAGAAGTTAGAAAGAATAAGCTATTGCTACATAGAACGATATGGATGAACTCAAAATATTTATGCTGAAAGAAGCCAGACCAAAAAAAGAGTATACATCATATTATTCCATTTATATAATATCCTATGACACACAAATGAAACTATAGTGCTACAAAGCGGACCAAGAGTTTCCCAAGGATTGGAAGGAGGTTGGAGAAGAGAGAAGGGAATGATTACAAAAAGACACAAGGAAACATATAGGGCTGTAGATACACTCATTTATCTTTACTATGGTGATTGCTTTGTGGGTGCACACATATATCAAAATACATATATTTTTATAGTAAAGCTATAAAAATAATGTCACTCAGTTGTGGAAAAAAGTCAGATAAAAATATTAATTTTTAAATGTTTTATTGTTCTTTGAGGAATTTACTTTTGCTTTGGTGCCTCTGGTGTCTTAATTACCAATGACATTATTACCATAGTAGTATTATAACAGTAATATAATACTAATATATACCGTAAAATAGTATTATATTTGCCATTCCCTTCTCCAGGGGATCTTCCCGACCCAGGGAGTGAACCTGGGTCTCCTGCACTGGAGGTAGATTCTTTACCATCTGAGCCACCAGGGAATGCCAAAATAAATAAATAACTTTTTTTTTAAGTGGCATGGAAAAACATGGCTGCTGCTGCTAAGTCACCTCAGTCGTGTCCGACTCTGTGTGACCCCATAGACGGCAGCCCACCAGGCTCTCCCATCCCTGGGATTCTCCAGGCAAGAACGCTGGAGTGGGTTGCCATTGCCTTCTCCAATGCATGAAAGTGAAAAATAAAAGAAGATACCTTAAAACATGGCTGGTTAGATACCTTATAAGCCATGAGCACTCATCTGGACCCTTTCCCTTCATCCCAACAAGAAAATTCTGCAGTTTCAAGATTGTAATTTTAAAATGTCTTCAGATCTTCAGAAGAGATACCCTTCATCTGTTTCAGAAGTACCATTTTCAGCCAGGGCTCCCATGACTGAAGTTCCAGTCAGCTCCAAGGAAAACTCCTTAAGCATCAATGACCTTATTGCTTTTGGTTTTCTCTCAGTTTTCTCTTGTGTCAAGTCCATTGCCAGAGCTTTCTAGGTCCTACCTAAGGACGCTTTGCTGTGTCTTCACAGTCTGGCGGCCATGAGTGACTCTTCTTGGGAAGTCCCAGAGAACAGCTGGATGAGCATGGTTTTGAGGGGCTCCAAAAAGTCCCACACTATCTGCTCACCCAAGGCCTGAGTTGGATAAATTTATGCCAAATAAATGCATCAATAAATCTCAGACATAAACAAACTGCACTGAAAATCCTCCAGTTAGAATCCAAAATGGATTAGACCCAAGAGATGAGACTATTGTTTCCAGAATCAGAGCATATCTACATTAAGTGTCACTGTGAAAATTAAAGGAGATTTCTGTGGGCAATACCTCTAATAGCAATATCAGAAGGGAAGAACCTTAGAGAATATCAGTTAATCACCGAAATTTGGAGAAACCTGTGAAAGTCACTTAGCTCATGATGAGAAGAAGCAGGTTGGAATTCACATACCCCAGCTTGCATGTCAGCACTGGACACTTGAGAATGTTGCGGTAGATCTCCAGGAATCCCATGGAAGGGTAAATCAAAGACCTTCCTTGTAAGGAGATACAAAATCAACAAATTTCAATGGGGTGTGTGAGGAAAAGAAAGCTCTTTCGAGCTAGAGTTACTGTGTAGAAGCTTTTCCTGTTATCTGCTTGCTCACTTGTTAGCTCAGTCCTCACAGTACCACTCATGGTCTTCTGACCCCAAGATCAGTGCTGTTTCTGATCCACAGTAATACCAGGGCCTGGATGATGGCAAGCAATGAGCACCATGAGTATTTTAGGCTGGAAAAGCACACATAGGGTGACTGGGCCTGGGAAAGACAAAAAAGGTCCTTGGGAAAGAAGGACAAAAAGAAAAAAAATCACCTGCTGTACTGTGAGGGCTTGCCAAGTGGTGCTAGTGGTAAAGAATCCTCTTGCGAATGCAGGAGGCATAAGAGACGTGGGGTTCCATTCCTGGATCGGGAAGATCCCCTGGAGGAGGGCACGGCAACCCACTCCAGTATTCTTGCCTGGAGAATCCAATGAACAGAGGAGCCTGGTGGAACAGAGGAGTCCATAGCCAAGGTGATTTAGCACACACACATGCATCTGTTCAGTGGTAAGGGCCCATCTGAAATTAAGGCATGGAATCCTGCAGCCTAGCTGTTGTCTGGTCCAGGTATCTAAAGCTGAATATTCACTCAGGCCAGAGAACTTGGCTTCAGTTTTGATTCCCCTCTTTCTCACTCCCTACAGCCAATCTGCTGCTTATCTCTCATCTCTTTGCCTTCAAACTGTATCAAGACTCCAAGCCTTGTTTCACTCCCAGTGCCACCAGTTTTTCTCCAAGCAACCACCTTTGCCCCTGGTGACTGTTACTGTTACTGTTCATTCACTAAGTCATGTCCAGCTCTTTGTGACCCCACGGACTGCAGCATACTGGGCTTCCCTGTCCTTCACCATCTCCTGGAGCTTGCTCAAACTCATGTCCATTGAGTCAGTGATGCCATCTAACCATCTCATTCTCTGCTGCCCCTTCTCCTTTTGTCTTCAATCTTGCCCAGCATCAGGGTCTTTTCCAATGAGTCGGCTCTTCACATCAGGTGGCCAGAGTATTGGAGCTTCAGTTTTCCAGTGAATATTCAGGGTTGGCTTCCTTTAGGATTGATTGGTTTGATCCCCTTGCAAGTCCAAGGGACTCTTAAGAGTCTTCTCCTGAATCACAATTCAAAAAGATCAATTCTTCAGCGCTCAGCCTTGTTTATGGTCCAACTGTCACATCTGTATATGACTTCTGGAAAAACCATACTTTGACCATATGGACCTCTGTTGGCAAAATAATGTCTCTGGTGATTGTAGGAGCCTCCAACTGGTCCCCTTCTCTGCTTTTGACACCTTCAGTCTCTTCTCAGACCATCAAGCAGAATGAATATTTTCTCCTCAACATTTTATTATAGAAAATTTCAAACATACAGCAAGGAAAAAAAATTTAAGGTGAACACTTACATTCACAACCTCAGTTCACCATTAATATTTGATTATATTTGCTTTACCACCTTATCCATCCTTTTTGAGAGATTTGTTTTAAATACAAGTCAGATTATGTGCTCTTTTCCATGAGAACTTCTCAACACTTCCAGTCTCCTTCAGTGTAAAAGCCAACCCTTGGAAGGATCAACAAGAACCCAAATGATCTCATTTGATTTGCACAATGGCTCTCTGAAATAGATTCCTATCCTCTTTTAATATTAAAGAAACAGACTCCAGGAGGCTGAGTAACTTGCCAAGACTGCCAGTATATGCTGGAGCAAGAATTACAACTCAAGTCTGTCCAGTGGATGCAAGGTCCATTCTTTTTCACCATCTGACACCAGCTTTTTATGGTGGGTGGGCAGAGCCCCCAGGCAGACATCCCAGACTTCTATCATGAACACTCACTCTTCATTTTGTACATAAATTGTTGTTTCTGCAATATATCCCTATTAAAATTCTTCTTTGGGGTGCATTAGATGACAAAAAGAGAGCCTGTGCCATGGGCATGATATTTTGGGTAGGAGCCTGGAATGTGTAGAATAGAAAATCAAGGATACAGACGCACCCAGGGCACTGAGGGGCATAAACACATATTTCACAAACTTCATTTTTCCCAGAGACAAGCTAGAGCTAATTCAAGGAAAACCATACACACAACAATGCTTCATTCCTTGATTACAGAATTTATCACATGACATAGTAATATATCTACTAATACACTGTGGTCATTTTTCACTAGCCCATGGATCTCTTGACTCTGGGAAATGGGGCATGATAAAAAAAAAAAAATACTTTTGTCTTTTCTCCTGGCCTCAAACACAGACAGTAGTACCTTAAATAACACTGTCACACAGGGGCTTTAAAATGATTACTGCATATCACAATAACTAATATTCCAATTTGGCTTCCCTGGTGGCTCAGATGGTAGAGAGTCTGCCTTCAGTGCAGGAGACCCAGGTTCACTCCCTGGGTCAGGAAGGTCCCCTGGAGAAGGGTATGGCAACCCACTCCAGTCTTCTTGTCTGGAAAAGTCCATGGGCAGAGGAGTCTGGCATGCCACAGTTCATGGAGTCAAAGAGTCGGACACAACTGAGTATCTAACACTTCTTTTCAATGTTCCAATTTAGAGCTAATTGGGTGGGTTATTGATTCAAACCATGGTGAATTCTGAGAAAGTGCCTGAAATCCAGTAGTTTATTAAGTTAAATATTGGTTTAATTTAAATCTGAATCTTAGTCCATGTACAGCATTTCCCCTCATGCTTGAAACCCTTTCCTGGCACTCTCTCTTGCATGTCAGTGTTTGAATCTGTGCCCTCTATTATACCGTAAATTCTTCAAACCAAGGACCCTGGCTTATTCCTATCACCAAAAGAGCAGTGCTTTGAAGATAGCATTTGTAAACACTAACAGCTAGATTTATAACCTTCCTATCCTCACCTAATGAAAGTGAGAATAGGCTTTAACTATAAGTCAATGGTATCTGCTAGTTCAAGCACATATCAGCATGGGAAAAAAATAGGCTACTGGTAAAATAGCTTCCTAAATATCACATCACACATACCATATACAATCTAATGGGCCATGTATAAGAAGACAATTATCATTATCAATTATAGTAATAATGATATTAATTAATAATAATCAACATTTATTAACCATTTACTGTCAGAACTGATGATGATACATTTATATACATCAGCTCAATGAGCTCCTCTTCCAAAACACTAAATTCATCATGTACAATTATTATGCCCCATTGACTGAATGGGCAAATTAAGGTGTGGAGACAGATCTCATGGGGTCTCCCTTGAGTGTTGAAGCAGGGAATGAACAGGTTTGTATGGGCTCAGGGGTTCTGCAGGTATATTATTTCAGCATTATTTTGATTGCTTCCCTTTATTGGGAGTTTGATTTTTGTTTCTGTCTCCTTTCCATTTGATCTGTTTATTTCTTAATCATCAGGTCATTCTTTAGACTTTCATAGATTGGCTATGAAATAGTGTAGGAGTTGAGAGAGTCTATTTCTTGATTGCCCTGCACTATTCTATCACTTACAGTAATAATTACAGAAGTAAAAGTGTAATAAAATGGGAGATTTTAACCCATATTTTATGAGTCACAAATGGGCTCTAAAAAGCTGCTATTTTATTATTTCCTTTAGAGATACTTAATAGGTAATGTCCATAGTAAACTTTAGTGCCCAACTAGCACTTAATATATTCCCTGCCTCCAGAATGATCAACCATCCTTAAAGGAAGAAAAATCAAGGGAGGTCTGTAACATGTACGTGTGTCCATCCAATTTCATCTCACCTAGATTAATAACTCAAATGCAAAGAAATAGGAGTTAAAGGACTGCCATCAACTATATAGACTGGGCAACAAGAAAAGGTAGGGAAATAACCAAAATGAGGATATTATCCAGAAAATTAAAATTGTATGTGACTGTCCATGTAGCATACACCACCTGGAAGAAATGGCCTTAAACTGTAGACACAGCATGAAACAGCCATTGCAGAGTTGGTTAGTTTCACATTAACTCATAGAATCTGACCTCCTCTGACATAGTTCAACACCAAAAAATTTTTCATTCCTCTCTAATAAACTAAACATCTTTCCACCTTGGTTCAGCTAAATTTCCTGTGACTATGCTTACTAGAAGCTGCCGATGAGTTGTGATTCTAGCTCTTGCCTAGCTGCTGGTTTCTTTGCATCTTCTGCAAAATAAGTGTCTTTCTATCAGGACATCATTGGAAGTAGTTTGCCACCTCATAATTCAGCTTGCAACAAAGCCTATTTATCCTCCTTTCCAACACACCATCCCAAGGTTGTTGACCTGCCTGTGGACTTAGCAATCTTTCCACATGGAGTTAACCCACAAAGTTATTGCTGCTCCAGCATTCACCAGAAAACTCCAGAACTTCTGAGGATCTGGGAAAGGCAGGTTATAGGTCAGTATGTATTATACTGATTTTTTAAAATTTGTTGAGACTCACTTTTTAATCCAGTTCATGATCATTTTTTATAAGTGTTCTATGTGTGCTTAACAAGAATGTGGATACCTTAAGACTTTGATGCAGAGTTCTATTAGACTAAACTTGTTTACTGTGTTGTGCAAATTTCTGTGTTTTCATTAAATATTTTTATCTTGGATATGACAATTAGACAGGTGTCATAAGTTTTTCACCACTTCTGGTGGACTTATCTTTCTCTGGTTCTATCAGTTTTTCTCTTATATGTTTAAAATATGTTATTAGAGGCATACAAGTTGAGAGTTGCTATATCTTCCTGGTAATTTCAATATTTTATCATTATTTAGTGATCCTCTACATTTCTAATAATGCTTTTTGTCTTCAAGTCTCTTTTGCCTGATAATTTATCCATGTTTCACTTGACATTTTCTTGGTATATTGTCTTCTATCCTTTAACCCATTCTATGCCTTTATATATTAGATGGAAACTAAAATATTTTAACATAACCTGATCATCTCCATCTTTAACTAGTCCGTTTAACCTATTTTTCTTTATTGTATTATTGGTGCAGCTGGACTTACTGCCACAATCTTTTTATTTCTATTTGTTCCATTTTGAATGCTTCTTTTTTGGATATTTAATTCATTTACTTTTGTTTGATTATTAGTCACTTTGTCTGCTTCGAACTTAGCGTATATATAACTTCAGAGTCTCCTGCCCTTCCTGTCTCTTATTTCAGCTAGTGCTGCAGTGACCATGCCACTGTGCTCCCCAACCAGCTTCCCAAATAAACGACCTCACAGCACCTGCCTCAGCCCCACAGCTTATGCTGCTCACTTCCTGCCCTGCAGCTCCTGGGGATGTCACACATGCAGACATAATCTGGTCATTTTAAGAAGAATAGGGAAGAGGCACCAATGGAAAATTTCTTTTCTGTTGTGCTATGTTGTATTAAAGGATAGTCATGAAATGCATGTTATACAGCCTCTCAACTATATCCCTAATCAACCCATAACAGTGGGAATTTCGTGGCTGCAATGACCATCTGCAGTGATTTTGGAGCCCCCCAAAATTTTACTTTTACTAGACCATTCAGGTATGACCTAAATCAAATCCCTTACGATTATACAGTGGAAGTGACAAATAGATTCAAAGGATTAGATCTGATAGACAGAGTGCCTGATGAACTATGGACAGAGGATCATGACATTATACAGGAGACAGTGATCAAGACCATCCCCAAGAGAAAGAAATGCAGAAAGGCAAAATGGCTGTCTGAGGCCAAATAGCTGAGAAAAGAAAAGATGTGAAAGGCAAAGGAGAAAAGGAAAGGTATACCCATTTGAATGCAGAGTTCTAAAGAATAGCAAGGAGAGATAAGAAAGCCTTCCTCAGTGATCAATGCAAAGAAATAGAAGAAAACAGTAGAATGGGAAAGACTAGAAATCTCTTCAAGAAAATTAGAGATACCAAGGGAATATTTCATGCAAAGATAGGCTCAGTAAAGGACAGAAATAGTATGGACCTAACAGAAGCAGAAGGTATTAAGAAGAGGTGCCAAGAATACACAGAAGAACTATACAAAAAAGATGTTCATAACTCAGATAACCAAGATGGTGTGATCACTCACCTAGAGCCAGACATCCTGGAATGCGAAGCCCAGTAGGCCTTAGAAAGCATCACTATGAACAAAGCTAGTGGAGGTGATGGAATTCCAGTTGAGCTATTTCAAATCCTGAAAGATGATGCTGTGAAAGTGCTGCACTCAATATGCCAGCAAATTTGGAAAACTCAGCAGTGGCCACAGGACTGGAAAAGGTCAGTTTTCATTCCAATCCCAAAGAAAGGCAATGCCAAAGAATGTTCAAACTACCACACAATTGCACTCATCTCACACGCTAGTAAAGTAATGCTCAAAATTCTCCAAGCCAGGCTTCAAGAGTACATGAACCGTGAACTTCCAGATGTTCAAGCTGGTTTTAGAAAAGGCAGAGGAACCAGAGATCAAATTGCCAAAATCCACTAGATCATGGAAAAAGCAAGAGAGTTCCTGAAAAACATCTATTTCTGCTTTATTGACTATGCCAAAGCCTTTGACTGTGTGGATCACAAGAAACTGTGGAAAATTCTTAAAGAGTTGGGAATACCAGACCACCTGACCTGCCTCCTGAGCAATCTGTATGCAGGTCAGGAAGCAATAATTAGAACTGAACATGCAACAACAGGCTGGTTCCAAATCAGTAATTAAAAGATGCTTGTTCCTTGGAAGAAAACCTATGATCAATCTAGACAACATATTAAAAAGCAGAGACATTACTTTGCCAACAAAGGTCCATCTAGACAAAGCTATGGTTTTTCCAGTTGTCATGTATGGATGTGAGAGTTGGACTGTAAAGAAAGCCTAGCACCGAAGAATTGATGTTTTTGAACTATGGTGTTGGAGAAGACTCTTGAGAGTCCCTTGGACTGCAAGGAGATCCAACCAGTCAATACTAAAGGAAATCAGTCCTGAATATTCATTGGAAAGACTGATGCTGAGGCTGAAACTCCAATTCTTTGGTCACCTGATGCAAAGAACTGACTCATTTGAAAAGACCCTGATTCTGGGAAAGATTGAAGGCAGGAGGAGAAGGGGACGACAGAGGATGAGATGGTTGGATGGCATCACTGACTC
Organism: Bubalus kerabau; assembly: GCF_029407905.1. NCBI lineage: Eukaryota > Metazoa > Chordata > Mammalia > Artiodactyla > Bovidae > Bubalus > Bubalus kerabau. The sequence goes on from NC_073635.1 coordinate 54,880,205, forward strand.
AATGGACACGAGTTTGAGTAAGCTCTGGGAGTTGGTGATGGACAGGGAGGCCAGGTGTGCTGCAGTCCACGGGGTCAAAAAGATTCAGACACGACTAACTGGACTGAACTGTGGGAAAGAGGGAGACAAAAGGGGGAGGAGGAGGAAGAGGAGGTTTAAATGAAAAGATCTTGACTTCAAGTGGGGAATGATGGGGGGATGGGATAGTTAGGGAGTTTGAGATCGACATGTACACACTGCTACATTTAAAATGGATAAGCAACAAGGTCCTACTTGTATAGGACATGGAACTCTGCTCAATGTTACGTGACAGCCTGGATGGGAGGGGAGTTTGGGGGAGGATGGATACTTGTAAATATATGGTTGAGTCCCGTTGCTGTCCACCTAGAACTATTGCATTGTTAATTGTTAACTATTACATTGTTAATTAACACTGTTAATTGGCTATACTCCAATATAAAATAATTTTTTAAATAAAATTTAAAGAAAAAGATCTTGACTTCTAATTGGTAAAAAAAAAAAAAAAAAAAAAAACCATTGGTAGTGGACAGATGTTGGCAAGTCATGAGCCTCCATCGCTTTATAAAATAGAGACAACAATGTTTACTTACCTCACATGATTCTTGTAAGAACTACATATGTGATATAGATAAACTTTCTCTATTTGTAAAGTGTCTTTCTAATTTTAAAGTGCTGGCTTATTATGAATGAGTGTGATTTATTATCAGCAATATGCTTGAGGATAATGAATGATTCCATAAGTTCTGAAGATGCTTTTAATACTGAGCAAAAGCAAAATGTTACTTACACACTACCAATAGTGGACTTGAAATTATCCCACTTATTTATCAATGTATTTCACAAGTACTTATTGAGCGTAATGTTGACATGAATGCTTCCATTTGGGGACAACTTAATTCCTGGCTCCACACTATAGTATGCAACAATGATAAATTACTCAATGTCTCTTAGTTTTCTTTTCTCCTCTTTCAAATGGTAACAACAACATTAGCTTGTATAATAACTGGGGAGATGAAAACTAGCTGTCTTGACTCTACTGAGGCAAGAGATGCTCCTGTGCCTCCTTAAAGAAGGTTCTGGAAAAAAAAAAAAAAAGAAGGCTCTGGAAGACAGTTTTAGAAAACATCATAACCAGGAAAGACTTTTGGTTTGAGTTGGCCTGTCCCTACCTCTTCTGCTTTACATTGGCAAAAAGGCTATAAACAAGAGTAAAGGCTGCTGGAAGAAATTCACCCCTCGAATGTAACCTAAAGAATCTCCTGGCAATGAGGTCCAGACTCTGAAATCCCCACAGTTGGGCTGTGAGGGATGGAATACATGTGAGTAATTGCCAAGACCTAAGTACTGAGCCTGTCCCAGAGAACATTATTTATAATGAGTGCCCGTAGGACTAGACACCTATCTGTCGGCTCCAAAGGCATGAAATGCCCATGATTTACCTCCTACCCCAGCATTTCATCAAGAAAGAGCTGCAGACACCTCTGTGCTTAAAAAGCTCAGAAGAATGACTCCCTGTTGATCCCTGTTCAAGTTTTGAGTTGATGCAAAATTTTCATTTTCCTGGTTTTATCTTTTTTTTTTTTATGGCTGGGATATGTTTCCTAGATCTTTGTACCACTCATATTAATGTAGTCTCTAAACTCAAGTCAAAATTCATTCTCTGATCCCCAAAGAGCCTGTAACTACTTTAAAGAATTTCTCTCCACCAATTCTTTTTTCAAGGGAATCCAACTGACAGGCTTGAGTTATTTCAGATGGTTTAGATACAAAATTTTATGCACACATTTGTTTTTATATATACTCCTAGGTGTTCACACACATCTTTCACCTCCTTCAAAATTTAGAGGGAATAAAAACACGAGCCTTGAGTAAATCATACAAGATTTACTGTCTGTCTGGCACGTTCTTTGTTCAGAACTGTCTCCTTTCTGAGTAGCCTTTCTGGCCTTGTCTATTTTATTCCATTTGAAGAGGCCAGTGTAAGTCTCTTCCTTTTTCGCTCCCTACGGACCTTGTACTCTTGTATAACCTGGGAAAATTATCTGAAAACCACTCTTTCTCTCTCTCTCAGGACCTCAGGAGCACCAAACCATAATCAACCCCGCAGAGGGAAGCAACCAGAATGTGGGAACTGACCCATATTTCACTCCCATTCCTATGAGGAAGGCAGCAAAGGAAACTTGTTTACACACAAGTCAATACAACCAGAACATTCTTTATGCTTTCTGGGTAAGCTTAATATGGGATTATAAGATGAAAGAGAGCATTGCAGCAGTCGAAAGATTTACCAATAAAACAGCATTCAGCCTAAGAGAGAAGGTATGATTCCAGCAGCGTTGCCTAGTCTCTTTGGCAACTACACTCTGTGGCATCAATCACACTCCTTTATAACTTTAATTTTAAATGGGACAATAAATTCACCCGGTATAAAAATATCACCATGTTTAACATTTCCTGTTTGTACTGACATTTTTATTATTCCAAACATAAAGCAGTTTGTATGTAAATTGCCATATGCTCTTAAGTTAAACTGATAGACTCCTGTCTGTGGAGGACTCATCATTGAGTTATAAATATGTGGGGAAAAAAAACTCACTGCACAAACACTTCCAAACGAGGAAAAAGCGTCACACAGGAGTAGCAAGCCCACTTTGTGCGTAAGTCAATTGGGTCATGAATAATATTTTGTGTTTGTTTCTGATAATATTCTAACAATCATCATGTTCTCTGTTTTAAATGAAGGGCATTAGGTAGCCAAGCATTTTTATTTATCAGAAAATTTAGGTTAAGCACATGCTATGTGGGTCAGGCCTTCCCCTGGCTAACTGCCCCAGCTTCTCAAACACATGTACACACCCACACACTCACACAATGCACACACCGTGCAAGGCACAGAAAGGCACCTAAGTCTTTACCATAGCTCATGTTCAAAGCAAGTTTTCTCTAAGTTGAAATCACTTGAATTTATTCCCCCCTAAAAATACTACAACAGAGTTCTGTTCATAAACAAAGGTTATTTTCTAGAAAAATCTACCATAGCTATATTGTAAGTAATTTAGTCATCTATTTCTTATATACTTTTACATTATCCAGCATTCTAAACTATATTTGTATAAATTGAATAGGGAAATAGAACAAATTGCTTAACATTAAATTTCTATATATTACAGATCCATGGGACAGTGGTTATTTAGGATAAGACTGGAGGATGAAGTAAGCAATGGTACTGGAAAACACAGTTACAGGATCCCAGAAGTGGGCTGCTTTCAAGATCACTCACTGATTCATTCACTTATTAAATGTTTCCTAGCACCTTCTAAGTATCAGGCCCTCCTCTAAACACTGGTGATGTGGCGGTTACTTCAGACTGAATGTTTATGTCCCTCCAACCTCCTCATCCCTAGTGTGGTGGTATAAGGAGGTGCGGTTGGTAATTAGGTCATGGAAGTGGAGCTCTCATGAATGGGATTAGTGTTCTTACAAAAGAGATCCAACAAAGTTCCCTCACCCCTTCCACTATGTGAGGGCATAATGAGAAGACAGCCATCATAAACCAGGAAGTGAGGTGTCTCACCAGACCCCAAATCTGCCTGCACCTTGACCCTGGACTTCCCAGCCTCCAGAACAGTGAGAACTCAATTTCTGTTCTTTAAGCCACCCAGTCTAGGGTATGTTTATTTCGGCAGTCTGAATAGTAGAGGCGAACAGGAGCAACAATATCCATGGCCTCATGGAGCTTACATTCTGGGGGTAAAGGAAGAAAATAGTCAAAGTAGCAAATATTAGTAGTTATATAATGTCCCCTTGCGGTGAGATGGTGATTGCTGTGAAGAAAATAGAGCATAGCAACATAATGCTTTTAAGCAAAGTACAGCATTATCTCATTTACATTCTTTTTTTTTCCTTTCTTTTTATTATTATTTTTTTTTACTTTACAATATTGTATTGGTTTTGCCATACATCAACATGCATCTGCTATGGGTGTACATGTGTTCTCCATCCTGAACCCCCTTCCCACCTCCCTCCCCATACCATCCCTCTGGGTCATCCCAGTGCACCAGCCCCAAGCTTCCTGTATCCTGCATCAAACCTGGACTGGCGATTCGTTTCTTACATGATATTATAATATCATTTTGTCTACTGTATGAAGCTATGTGTAAAAGAGATAGCTAGTGGAAACCTGCTGTGTGGCACAGGGAGCTCAGCTCAGTGCTCTTGGTGACCTAGATGGATAGGGGTGGGAAGTCCAAGAGGGAGGGGATATAGGTATACTTATAGCTGATTCACTTCATTGTACAGCAGAAACCAACATAACATTGTAAAGCAACTACTCCAATTAAAAAAAAAAAAGAATAAATAACACTAAGGTAACTGTGAAAGCAGGAGGACTCATTAGAATGCTATTGTCTTGGAGGAGGCAAGAGAAAAGAACAATGTGAATTAGAGTGTTCATGATGAAAGAGATGACAGGGGATGCCATTTTGGTCATCTGTGGAAGTCGTTTTAAAGAAAGAGGCAACAGGATTTGAAAATGGATTGGATGTGGAATGTAAGAAAAAGAGAGGTGCCAAGGATTATTTCAAGGTTTGGAGACGGAAAAATATTGTATGTAAGAGGAACCATACAATATTTTGACAGCATCACCAACTCGATGGACATGAGTTTGAGCAAGCTCCAGGACACAGTGAAGGACAGGGAAGCCTGGTGTGCTGCAGTCCGTGGGACTGCAGAATTTGACATGATTGAGCAACTGAACAACAAAGAGGAGCCATTTATAGAAATCACAGACACTTGGGAAAGAATGAATGTGAAAGGGAAAAATCAAGAATTCTCCTGGTGGGGGTGACATGCCTGAATCAGTGGTTAAGAATCCACCCTGCAACACAGGGGATGCGAGTTCCATCCCTGGTCAGGAAACGAAGATCCCACATGCTGCAGGGCAACAAAACCCACATGCCACAACTAAGACCCGACACAGCCAAATAAATAAATTAATATTTTTTAAAAAAGAGTTCTCCTGGGCACATTGAATTTCAGAAGCCTGTTAAACAGTTGAATGAAAACATGGAGCAGGTACTTGTATATGCAAGTCTAAGTTTTAGTGGAGAACAAATATTGGCATCATCAGAGTACAGATGTATTAAAGCCTCAGAAATGGCTGTATCATCTAAGAAATAAAATTTCAAAAAAGAAAAGAAGTCCAAGGGCTGAGTTCTGGAGCATTCCAGTATGAAGAGGCCAGGAAGACAAGAAAGATCTGGGAAAGGAGTCTATAAAGGAGAGCCTTCTTTCCTTGTAGCTGAGCTAGTAAAGAATCCACCTGCGATGCAGGAGACCCGGGTTCGATCCCTGGGTTGGGAAGATTCCCTGGAGAAAAGAAAGGTTACCCACTCCAGTATTCTGGCCTGGAGAATTCCATGAGCTGTATAGCCCATGGGGCCACAAAGAGTCAGACACGACTGAGCGACTTTCACTTTTTTCACTTTATGAAAGCAGAAAAAATCCAGGAGGATTCAGTGTTTCTAGAAGAAGGAAGAAACCCTAAGCATGAAATTCCACTGAGAAACTGAGGAAATGAGCACTGAACTCGCCTAGTAGACTAGATGAACTCGCCCAGCAGTCCTCGAATGTCTTGATGAAATTAGTTTCAATGGAGTGCTAAGTGCAAAAGCCTGATTTGACAAAATTCAAGATATCATGTGAGGAGAAAAGTGAGGAAAGCAAAGAGACACCAGTCAACTTTTCTCTGAAAGCGGGGAGAGAGGTGGAAGGATAGCTGGAAGAGGGCTCCAGAAAAGCAGTTAAAAACATCAGAGAATTGTTGGGCCCTATGGATGTACTTGGAGAGGGAACTGGCAACCCACTCCAGTATTCTTGCCTGGAAACTCTCATGAACAGAGGAGCCTGGAGAGCTATGATCCATGGGGTCATGAAGAGTTGGACACAGCCTAGTGACTGAGCACACGTAGATATGCTAAAATGAAGGCTTAACGTCTGTTTTACATGAAAAAAGTGACACTATGGCACCACAGAAAATGATGAAGTTCAAACACAGTCTGAGCAACTTAGCCATAATATGACGTTCAACCTATTACTCATTTCTTCTGAACTTCAGATTCCTCGTTTACAAAGTAAAAATGTCATATCTCCTTTTGAAGATTGTTGCAATGATATGGAAGATACCTATAAAGTGTCTTACAGAATACAAGTGGGCTCCTAGTTAAGTTAAATAAGCTAAATGTTTGAAATTCTCTTTAACCATGTCAGTTTAAACATATGTATCACGTTTTTACTCTCTTAGAAAACCCCAAAACCAACAATAGAGAATAAAAAGAAAATCATAAACCCATAGGGACAAAGAGAATAGAAAATAAAACACTTTTGAAGGTGTTCTATCTGACTCATAGGAGTTGTAACCTGGATATCTTCCAACAAGAAGCAAACAGTTTTCAGTCAGAGAGCCCCAGAAAGCCTCACCAATTGGTGATATTAAGTATATATCAAGTGAATGTTAGACATGGGGCTGAAAAAAGGTGCAATGGGTGAAATGTCCAGATGACCCATCTCTACTACATGACACCAAGTCAACATTCCTCTCTAACCCTAACTAACTAACTGTCTTAAGACAGTTTATTAAAGCATTTGAGATCTGGGTAAATTGAACCAGAGAAGCAACAGTCACCAAGGATACATAGAGGTGAGACATCAGATTAAAAATGGAAAGATCTCAGCCATTTGACAAATGCTCAGCCCTTTGGTATCTAGATCTGTGATAATCAAGTTTCTACTCTACAAATAGGTATTTGGTGAATTTTGTGCTTATATGACATTGCTTTTGTTAAAATTCCACTTTTTAAAACTGAATGTTTTATTAATAACGTCATACAGACTTAGTTTTAGAATTGAAGTTATTATTCTATTTTGGATCCTGACCACGTAGAAAACTTACTTGGCACATAGAGACGTTCGTGTCTACCAAATTCCATCTTTTGAAAATAAAGGTGAATTTAAAGAGTCTCATATGTGACAGAAATCTAGGAAGGGCAGATAATCCCAAATCCAGCTCAACAATCATGTGTTGCATGCTGCTCAATAGCTAATATGATAACTGCCTTCCTGTACTGTGTCAATAGAGAAGAATTTATGGGTATTTAGAATTTAAGGAAAGGAGAGAAGAAAGGAGTGGAATAGTCGGAAAATAAAATCAATTTCTATTTTATCAAAATAATACACATAAATTGAAATGTCAACGTTTTTGATGAAAACCACAGCCCTGTACCCTATTCTTCCCAACCCCTGTGCTGCTCCCCAGAGACAACTACCTTCAAGCCATTGTGTTGTTTCTTATGGTCCTTGCCCCTGTATTTCTAGATAATGTGCTCACAGTGCTATTTTCTTAACTGGCTTAGTCAACTTTAAATTGATTCATCACTTTCAGAAACATCTGCTGACCTATTACTGCAGCACATGAGGATATAGTTTTCTTCGCTCCCCTCTTTCCACCTGTTCCCATCAGTGTAGTTATATCATCTTACTTCAGTATAGTCATCTCATAATTGTTTATTAAAAACTTTAGTGCTTACATTATTCTGACAACGTAATTTTTTTTTACTCCTGAGCAACATGCTGTGCTGTGGTCAGTCACATCCAGCTCGTTGCGACCCCTTGGACTGGAGCCCACCTGGCTCCTCTGTCCATAAAATTTCCCAGGCAAGAACACTGGAGTGGGTTGCCATTTCCTTCTCCAGGCATCTTCCCACTCCAAGGACTGAACCCTCAACTCTTGTGTCTCCTGCATTGACAGGCAGATTTTTACCACTGCGCCACCCGTGTACTCCAATTAGATGTCTTTTCCAATAAAAGTTATTTTCCTGTTATTAATGATTGCTTGTTTTTTCTCTTGCTAATTTTTCTTATTTTCATTCACTCTTATAAATCCTACCAATATCCTCTAGATACAATTTTTAAAGTGATCAAATACATCTGATCACCTAACAAATTCTTCTTCTTGCCTTACCCCCATCATCTCTCCTGAAACCCTGCATTCACCTACTCCAATATAGGAATCTTTCTAGCTCAATTAATGCTATTGTCCTATCACATCTGAGATTCTTAGATTCATATGCTTATTTTCAAAATAGGGAGTTTGGTAATCATTAAAGTTTCTATGTTCTGAGTAAGTTTTCCACGTGATCAGGATCTTAAATAGAATAACAACTTCAATTATAAAACCAGGTCTGTATGACATTAAATCATTCTGTTAAAAAAATAACTAAACATTTTGATGAAAGCACAAAACTTACCAAAACCTTATTTACAGTATTCCATAGGAGGTTATTTTTATATATCAGTACAGCCTAAAAGAGAGGTCTTGTTTTTCTCTATGCAGGGAATCTCACCAATACCATGAAATAGAGAATGAAACAATAGGTTCATTTTCTGGAATATCATGTCCTTAAATCTGAAGATATAAAATACCTTTTGTGTCTAGAATTAAGCTAAGTAACCTATAGTTATATGCTGGCAACTACCTGACACTTCTTCCCATAAAGATTGAACTCCATCTTTATCCTTCATCCTCCCTAGATTTTTTCTTTTTTTAATTAATTTTTATTGGAGTAGTTGATTTACAATGACATGTTAGTTTCTGCTGTACAACAAAGTGAACCAGTTATACATATACATGTCAGTTCAGTCACTCAGTCGTCTCTGACTCTTTGTGACCCCAGGGACTGCAGCACGCCAGACTTCCCTGTCTCTCACCAACTCCCAGAGCTTGCTCAAACTCATGTCCATCAAGTCCATGATGCCATCCAACCATTTCATCCTCTGTCATCCCCTTCTCCTCCTGCCATCAACCTTTCCCAGCATCAGGGTCTTTTCCAATGAGTCAGTTTTTCACATCAGGTGGCCAAAGTATTGGAGCTTCAGCTTCAGCATCAGTCCTTCCAAAGAATATTCAGGTCTTTTTTAGATTCTATTCCTATATAAGTCATTAATGAGTACTGAGTGAAGCTCCCTGTGCTATACAGCAGGTTCTTAGCTATCAAACAAACAAATAAAAAAACCGCCATAAGATCTAGGGAGTGTGTATATTGACATATTGGTTTGTTTTCCGTTGTTGTTGTTCAGGATGCTAAACAGTACTGAAAATTGATAACAAATCAAGTCAGCCTAATTTTCAGTATCAGTGTTAACCGACACTACATTAAACAGATGATCAACCATCAAAATTACTACAACAGTGTTTATTTTCTAGATCATATTTTGTAGTCTTTGAAATGTCAAATACGCACTCCCAGTGAGAGGCAAATGTGGATATACATAAGCAAGGATGTCATCAGCGCAAAGAAGATTGAAAGCAAATTTACAAGAACTCATTACCGAACTAATCCTTCCGAAAATTCTGATTAAACATGGAACTGACAGGTTGCTGGATGTGGGGAGATTTGAGTTATTGATTACTGACATAGGAATTGGAGCTCCTTATGGTCTGATCAAATGGAACTTCAGATTTGAAAGTTTGTGGCCTCAAGATAAAGGACATTCATTTGACGTATGCTTTATTCGAACTAACATTCACAGTCTCTGCCTTCCTATAACAGATGGAGAGCTATGACCTGAAGAGCTGTATTTTTTTTAATCACATTAAAGAGCAAAAGGCCACAAAGATGCTCATTAATGAATCTGAAAGGCCCTTGCAAACATATAAATCTTTTAGAGCAATGATGGGAAACATTATCCCAGACCTCTGTGCCCATCAGTCAACCTAAGCACTTAAATTTGCCTTCGCTTTCTGGCTTAGCCAACCCTCCACCTCCCCAACCTACCCCCAAAACAGACACTTTGAAAAGTGTCTGTATATGTTTTTAACCACAACACACAGGTGACTGACTTGTCCCAGCCACCACCTTCCTCTCTCCGTCTTGTCACAAAACCCAAGGACTAATTGGGAACACGGCCCTCCTCCAGGCTCCTTGAGCCTTTGTTCTTATACCATGCTGGGGACAAGTGTTCCTCTTTTTAAAGGACTCATGGTTTATGTGCAGAAACAACACCCAGACAACTTCCAGATAACGGCTGAGGACCAGGAGACACAGTGTGAGGGAACAGCTGAGGGAAAAATAGTGCTCATCCAGGCTTCAGTAGAGACAGAATTTGAGAGCAGCCTTGGAGGTTGGGGCAGACAAGGGCGCCAGCAGAGGCCGAGAGCAGCATTCCAGTCTGGGCAACCGCCTCTGAACAGTGTTCTCAGGAGCCTGAGAACTGAGGCCAGAAAGCACTGCTAGAAAACGGAAGAGATGAGGCTGCAAAGTTGTAGGAGGAAATGACAAAGGGTCTCATACTCAGAGCTAAGGAACTTGGATTTCTGTCTTGTAGGCCATAGGGAACCACTCAGAATTTTTCAGTAAGAGAATATAGTGCTAGAAGTTTCAAGATCAGTCTGCTTCTTCGTGTTTTACCACAAATTCACCTAAGGAAACTCTGGAAAGGCTCTTCTGTCTATTGTAGAGTTAATCAGAGGATTCACTCACCAACACAAATTCCTCTCATGACCTTAGATCCAGGACTCATAAACAGAGAGAATGAATCTCTTCTATGAGTTTTTCACTCAAATAGGGAGAGAAAGGCCATATACTGATACAGTGAGGTATTTAGAGACATCTTGTGTGCTTAGTCACTCAGCCGTGTCTGACTCTTTGGGACCCTTTGGGCTACAGCCCACCAGGCTCCTCTGTCCATGGGATTTCCCAGGCAAGGATACTGGAGTGGGTTGCCATTTCCTTCTCCAGGGAATCTTCCTGGACCTGGGATCGAATCGCGTCTTCTGTGTCTCCTGCATTGCAGGCGGAGTGTTCACCTCATGAGCCATTAGGAAAGCCCTTCCCTCCTCTAATTCCACTTAGTCCTAAGTAAGGGCACCTGAAGTCCAGATTCAATCTATCCCCAGGATTTCCTAAAGTATTCCTCAGCTTCAGTCTTCTACAAATAACTTTCACCAAAGAAAACTTTCAGGAGTCTCTCATCTTCAGGTCACATACTGCTGCCTCTTCCAGGAATTATGTCTCCCAATAAAAAAATTTCAGCACATTCAGATTCTTTGCTCTTTCAACAACACAACTTCTGGTGATGTGTGGTAACAATGCCGCCATCCCTTCACACTCCACCTCAGCTACAAATGGTCAACTCTGCGTCCCCTACTAAACACAGTTGAAAGTCACTTACTTTCATCCCTGAGAGAAGAGATCTTTTCTTAAAAAACGTAGTAGGTGCTCAACAAATGCTAACTGCTGGACTTGTGAGCACCTCCTCCTCCTATCTCAGCAGATTAGAGGAGCAGCAGATCACAGGGCAAGGCCAAATTCCCAGGGCGGGTCTCACCAGAGCACTCAAGAACCATCAGCGCTGAAATGAGCCTTAGCGGAGCGCCGCTTGAAGACGGTTCTTTGAAGAGCTGAGCTGCATAGTGCCAGATGGACAGATGTGGCTTATTCAGAAATCTCTCCAGGGAGCTCTGGGCTAAAAATGGCTGCTGGGGCTCAGGAGAGGTCAGTCCAGGCCTGGAGGCCACAGTTACAGCCTGGGCTTCTCCTGTTGTAGAGACGCGGAGGGAGCAGAGGCCCGGCTCCTACCCGGTCGGAATCCCCTCTGTGCAGCCCCTCTGAGTCAGCCAGCACCTGTGAGCCCTGCCCTCTGCATCCTGTCACTGGAGCTGTTCTCTGAGGAACGTGAACACCTAGAGACACGGCCACGCAGGTACCTGCGGTGATTCTTTTTTTAATTCCCCCTTATAGTTGTTGACATCTTAAAAGTTATTTTTCAGCCTAATTAAAGATGGCTAGGGAATTAAACTACTTTAAAGCACTACCAGATGTTTATTCGATTTATATAACATACATAGCCTTTGTGATAAATACTGTCCACATTCTGGAGATGAGGAAAGTGAGACTCTGAAAAGGTTGGCATCTTGCCCATCACACAAGAAGGTAGCTTTTTTTTTCTTTTAATGTAATTTTTCTTTTCTTTTTTTTTTTAATTTTAGCTTTTATATTGGGATATAGCCAGTTACTAAACTGTGTCATGATAATTTCAGGTGAACAGAGAAGGGACTCAGCCATACATGTACATGTATCCATTCTCCCCCAAACTCCCCTCCCATCCAGACTGGCACATAACATACAGTAGGTCCTTGTTGGCTACCCATTCTAAATATAGCAGAGTGTACATGTCCATCTCAAACTCCCGAGCTATCCCTTCCTTCCCCCTGGGAAACACAAGCTGGGTCTCTAAGTCTGAATCACGCAGCTCTCAGGCCGTAGAACCAGAGCCATCTCTCAGACTGTCCTGTTTCCATGGCCAGAGCACTTCTCTCTGTGTCCACCACCTCTTGGGACTTGCTGAGACAAGTGGAATCAATGAGGAACTCAGAGACAGCTGGAGAGTCCCTCCTGGAGTCCGCTTTCAGGAATGCGATGATGCCCGGACAGACAGGAAGGGTGGAGGGAGGAGGGAGAGACAGAGACGGGGACGGGGAGGGGGTGAATGGAAGAGGAAGGCAGGGGAATTTCACTTGCTGACTTAAACCCTTCCAAGGAGATCCTGTGATATGTTGACACAGAATGTAGAACATGGTTCCGAAATGGAAATAAGGCCTAGCTTCAGTCAAAGGAACATGTGTTGAGCATGCACTTCAGGTGATTTTTGTCAAACTGTTTGGGGTACTGATTTCCCTTCCTCTCTGCCATTGATCATTGTTGCTGTTACTGATCTGATGGCCAATAGCCATGCAGAGACAGGAAGTTCCTGGGGCAGTAAGAAGCTCCATGCTGGGGGCTCCTGTTTGGGGGAAGTCTGTTTGAGGCCTTGAGTGGGAGAAGAAGGGGAGCAGTTTAAGACAACAAAAAGAGGCATTGCATTTATTTTCTGCTGCAGATATTGTATTTTGCTTTTCCCAAACCATTGGCTGTGAAACAGCCTACCATTCTTCAGGCTTTCCTCAGCACATCTCCTTCCCATGTTGTGTCCAGAACAATTTTTAGGGACAATTGACTGGGGAAATGTTTTGTGAAAAAGCAATGAGATGGACAATCCTTAATGGTCCTTACAAAACAGAGCTTCTGGAGGCTGATCTTAGAAACCTCAAATTATAAATTGTAGACCTTTTGATTACTGAAGTATAATAATTAAATTACAGAGAAATTTCCTTAACTGTAAGGTTGAAAGGAACAAAATAACTGGTAATTGGTCTCAACTGGAGTAAATAATGTCCTTCCTTTTATTTACATTTGGTTTTCCTATAAACTGCCTACTGGGTTGTGTGGAACTTAGAGGCTAGCAAAAAACTGAATCCCCATCCATCAGTATTAATCTCACACTTTACTGTGGCTCCATCCATTTATCTTTCCGACACAAATTAGAAATTCAAGAGTTTTAACAAATGAGCCTGCAAATGTAAACTTATTAGGCCATATATTTTTACTACACACTGTGCAGTGCCCTCCACAAAGCTGTCCCTTCAGAGAGCATTTTCCTATTTTGTGTTATTGATGGCAGCTAACTAATCACATTTTTAATGTTGTCTTTGGGGAGGGCTGTTTGAGTGAATGTGCAAGCTAAACTACCCAGAATAAATCTACCTTATTAAATGCTTGAAATTATGTGTCTTTTACGATAAAGAAACTCCCGAGCATTGTTACATTTGCTAACCTTCTTTCTGCAGGAATCAAAAGACTGGGATTAATTAAAATAATACATCAAAACTGGGGTGTTGTACAGAATGTGTCTATGTGTGTGGAAAGGCCAAGAAAAATTGGTTAATTGGTCTCTTCATCCCTATTCACTTCCCTCCATCTAAATAGCTTTAAGTGTTGTTTTCTGAACAGAAACTATAATAACAGGAGAAGGAAGACGCACTCTGCCTGCTGGTAGACAATGGCTGGTCCCCACTCCCAGGAAATTTGTTTTTATTTACACAGTGCCTCTCTGATTAACAAAGAACTCCAAAAAATGTGATCTCTAGCACTAGATGCTCTAAAACATAGAGAAAGTAACAATACATTACCAGCCCAGCATTATATTTCATCTAAACAAAAATGCACAGATTATGCCTCTGAAATATGTCATGTTCCAAAAGTGTCAAAAGGAAACATTTAGAGGTCAATACCTCTTCCCTGGAAGCCTAGGTTCTCCTTTCCTGTAGCAATGATGAGCAATCTAATGGTGGGCCTCCCTCCACAATATGTACACTCATTTCATTATTCTGAAGTGGTTTAATTACTGGCAGGTCCTTTATTACTGAGCTCAAGTGCTAATCTGAGCCCTGAGTACATCTGCTTTCTTTCTCTCAGCTTTGTAAGTTTTGTGCTCTCTGAAGCAAATGCATACATGGCCACAATTCTGGCTTGTCACATAAATTTCAAGGATAACGAATGATGCTTAAGCTTGAATAGAAGGAATGGAGATCACCTGGGAATCAAAGCTCTCAACAGCACAAGTGGTATACATTTGGAAGCTGAAGCTGCACCAATACATACACTTTAGGACATAAGAGATGTAACAGAAATTTTTCTAAACGGGGGCAAAAAAAAAAAATTGCAAAGTGGGAGGTAATAAAGGAAGAACTCAATTTTTTGGCAAGTTATTTTCTAATTACTTGACTGTCCCACTTGAGATGTACGGGTTTTGTGAAACTGACATTTAAACACAATAAACATATGCTCTTCATAGAAATTAAAGTCACAAGCATTTAAAGACTGTGTAATAGATGGTTTTAGTGTTCCCCTGCAATCAGAGTTCTTCTCTATTACTTATCTTGGAGGGGACACATAAACTTGATTAGTACTTAACCGGAGTATAATGGCTGATAAATTGGCCTTAATGTTTCAAAACTAGACAATGCTAAGGTTGCCTGGAATTTATTTCTCGACTACACGGATACGTTCATTTTTCTCACTTAGTCACAGGAATCAACAATTTAAGAATGCCTTGGATCGCTTGAAGTTTATTTCTTATTTATCTTGGATTACTTAGAGGAAAGATATAGCTGTTATCTCTAGCAAAAACCTGCAAACGAAAGAGAGGTAAGGAGTGATGAATTAAAAAGAAAGCCATGATCGGTAGAGGGGAAATTGACTGGAAAAGCCTTCCGCTTTAGGATTTGGGTTGAAAAATTCAAGTTATTTATTTAGTCACTCAGCAAGTATTTATTGAGTACCTACTAAGAGCCAGGGCCTGTGTCAGCTGTCGGAAAGACATGAACTAACATTTGTCCTCAGTGACGGCTTGTAAGCACATGATTCTACAGGATAAAGGCTATTATAGAAACATTAACAGATGGTTTGGGAGCTCAAATAATCACTAAATTTCCTGCCTCTCAAAATTGCATTTGTTACAATGCCTGGATTCTAAATTATACTTGCTTTAGTTGCATTCACATGGGGTGGGGGGGAAAAAACTCCATTCTGCTGTCAATGTTAATAGAAACAATATTTACATATTTTAAATATATACATTGTTACCTTCACTGTGAAACGGGTAATACTCCACATCACAGAAGAGCCTCTAAAAAGCTAGGTTTGCCTAGAATTAAATACTTCAAATAGCCCATCTAAGGAATATTTACTCTTAAAGAGCACTCTGCAATTAATCCTTTATTTAAGCAAAGAATCCTTTTGCAGTTTGAGCAATCCCCATATTTATTTGCAGTATAAGCCTGGATTTTCATATATTAGGTTTGAATCACAAAAATCTCAGTGATGGGTCCCCAGGAAACATATTGTATTATCGTCTTGTGCCATGTTACTGCCTGTGCTTGCAATGCATAGAACAAAAGGCTTTAAAAGCACTAATCCCTCTTGCCCTCAGGATAAAGTCCAAACTCTTTAACCTTTCATAGATGGGTCCATGCTTAATCCTCCAGACTCCCATTGTGACATAACCTGGCGGACCTCTAGGTCGCTGGGTGACTACATTGGATATCCAGTGTGAATCATAAAGAAATAAGCTAGTTTTCTTCCCCTCTTGAATCCAGGGGTTGTTTGTTACAACAGCATAGCCTCGCCTGACTCGCAGTCCTCCTGCAGCCATATCACAGACTGGCCTACAGCAATGCTTTTAACCCTGAAACACTCAAGTGCTTCACAGTTTCACAATTTTTTACACACCTAAGTAGTATTTTTCATTTAAATCAATTGAAGTTTATCTACCTAAGGATATTTACTTTAAAATAAAATTATATATTCTTATAGTTAGTAAGTAGGGAATAGCTGTAAAACCTCAACTCTTCAAATAAGGTGTTTATGTATCACATTAAAATCTCTGATGCACCGCCTGTGTAGATCCAACTTGCACGAGCGCGTGTGTGCTCAGTCCGACTCTTTGTGACCCCAGGCTACATGGACTGTAGCCCACCAGGCTTTTCTGTCCATGGAATTTTCCAAGCTAGAACACTGGAGTGGGTTGCCATTTCCTACTCCAGGGGATCTTCTCGACCCAGGGATCGAACCTTTATCTCCTGTGTCTCCTGAATTGGTAGGTGGATTCTTCACCACTGCCACACTTTTAGAAATACTAGAAAAGAAATGCATAGACCTTGATGTCCAACAAAATTCCATGGGAATTCCAGCTTTACCACCTACTGTGTGTCCTCAGACAAGTTATCTGATCTCATTGAGCTACAGACATCTTATACTGTGGACAACTATTAAAAAAGATTAACTTGAAGATTAAAAGGCTTCCTTGTGGCTTAGTGGTAAAGAATCTGCCTGCCAATGCAGGAGACACAGGTTCAATCCCTGCGTCAGGAAGAATCCCTGAAGAAGGAAATGGCAACTCCTCCAGTATTCTTGCCTGGGAAATTTCAGGGACAGAGGAGCCTGGCAGGCTATAGTCAATGGGGTCACAAAAGAGTCAGACAGGACTTAGTGACTAAACGCATACAATTTGCAGATTAAATAAGAAATGTGAAATGCCTAGTACATATTTTTAGGTGCACATTCAATGGTTTTTGGTATATGGGCACATTTTTAACGCTCAGAGATACTATGTTGTTATTGTTATTATTATTGATGTCACATAATCCCTAGCTGTGAGCTCCCTGAGCTATGTTTACGCATCTCTGAATCTTCATCACACTTAGTACTGTCTTTTGCACATCAGAGGTACTAAATAAATGAAGTGATCTGCAGATCAAAGATGTCTCATCTTATCTCCAGTGTTTGTTTTCCATACCTGTATGTATGTGTAGAATCAACTAATCAGTTAAATTACTTCTCAAGGTTTGTGGGTAAAACATTTTGACTAAGCTTTGCCTGATTTCCATTCATAGATTAATCAGGGGTTCTCATTTTGTCTGTTATAATTCCTCAAAATAATCTGTATCATGTCTTTTAGTTCAAAGATTAAGTTACTAAGTAGTAGCAGAAAGGATCTCAGGTTGAAATTCTGGTGCATGTAATCACAGTAGAGGAAAAGGCTGGGCTTTACATTCAAAAAACACAGGATCCAGGACATTCAAACATCAAAGTATCAATTATGCTGTGCTGTGCTGTGCTTAGTCACTCAGTTACGTCCAACTCTTTGTGACCCCATGGACTGTGGCCCACCAGGCTCCTCTGAAAAAGAATACTGGAGTGAGCAGCCTATCCCTTCTCCGGGAGTCTCCTGCATCGCAGGCAGATTCTTTACCAGCTGAGCCACTGTGCACCTTTCACAGAGTCTTCAGGAGGCACTCAGAACCTGAGATCAGAGGTACATGGGTCTGAACACTGAATTCCTCATGGACAAGTTCCCAGAACTCTCTGCCATTAGTTCCATTACTGTTTGAAATATGGCCCTATTAATAAATGTCTCCTCTTAGGGTTGTCATGTGGGTTTTGTTTTGGGCTGCACTTGATCTTCACTGTGGCGCCCATGCTTTCTCTAATTGTGACATATGGGTTTAGTTGTTCCAAGGCACGTGGGATCTAAGTTCCCTGACCAGGGATCGAACCCTGTGTTAGGAGGCAGATTCTTAACCACTGGACCACCAGGGAAGTCCCTGTCATGAGGGTTAAGTGAGAGAATACACAGAGTTTAAACGGGTTTAGAACAAGTCTTAACATACAGAAAGAGCTTATTAAACATTAGCTGTTATTACTACCCTGTTTATACCTAATTATTATTATAAAATTTTACATTCTAATTATAAGAATTTATGTTGATACTTTGAACCACTATAAAATATTTCAGGTAAGTGAAGAGAGACCTATAGGCCTCCTATGACTTGCCTTTTTTATATTTAAGTTTTCAATCTAGTCATTTTATTTGTCAGAATAAACTACATTAAGTTGGGTTTTAAAAAAAAAAAAAGTCCAACAAAAGTTTCTCTCTCACTCTCCCAGATAACAGACAGTACTCTGGGCAGCTCATCTCCTCAGATTGGCTTCATTATCACCTGCTCGAGTCTCACAGCATCTTCACATCAACATGCCTGTCTATGATCAATCATGATGGGAAGGACCAGCAGGAGAGTTGAGTAGTTACTAACACACAGTACGTCCACTCGTGTGTCCTGGCCAAAGCAAACTGCATGCATACCTACCTTCAGGACAGCAAGTAGGGAAAAGTTCCCCAACCATCTACCAGCCCAAAGGTGAAGGAGAACCAGACATTGAAGAGGAGAGGTAATGCATGCTGTGGTTGTGAGTGATCTCAATAATCACTCACTGGGTAGTTACCGCAGTGGTTTGGTCTTGCCCATTATAATTTCTCAAAACTTTTAATAAAAAGCTATTATGTTACAAATCCAGTAGAACTTTTAACAAAGTTCCAAATCAGGCATCAAAAGTCATTAAAAAAGAATCCTACTAAAAAATTAACACATAATTCCAGAAATTTATAGTAGCTTCCCAATCTGAATTCTGATCTTGCCTCATGCTTCCCAGGTGACACTAGAGGTAAAGAACTGCCTGCCAATGCAGGAGATGCAGGTTCAATCCCTGAGGCAGGAAGATTCCAAGGAGGGAGGAAATGGCAACCCACTCCAATATTCTTGCCTGGAAAATTCCATGGATAAAAGAGCCTGGCGGGCTATAGTCCATGGGGTCACAAAGAATCAGACATGACTGAGCACACGCACAAACCTACTCTGAACTTTGATCTTACTCATGCTTCAAGAGAAGGATTTCCTATTCTTTGCTGTCCCCAGAGCAGCAAAAAAGGATTGTAATTCTTGGATCTAATCCAATGTGGGATTTGGACTTTAATTAATATCATTAACCTAAAACAAAAAGACTGCTAGGTATTTCTCCAGCAAACAATTGCAATTTGTGGTCTACAGCCATGGTACGCCATGTGCAAGTCCTCACTTGGCAAGGGAAGGAAAATTCTTTCATAGAGGGGAGGATTCTAGTAAACAACGAGTCCATGGCTCTTCATTGACAGAGTTGTTGCCAGGAAAGAAGAGGAATCTTTCTTCTTCCTGTTGGATTCTGCTATCATTATAGAACATGAGAGCCTTCCTGCTTCCCATCCTGTTTTAATAGAGGTTTCAGTTCATTAATTTTTTCAATATGATCATGTGATTTGCTTTAGGCAGATGAACGATGAATAGAAAATCACCTACTCATAGAAAAGCGGTGTCCCTTCTTTACTGGCCCCTCCCAACTTCCCTCCCTGTTCTTGAAAAAATTTTCTTATAATTCTCCTACTTGCTCACGCTATCTCCCTAGTAACCCTTTTCTTTCACTGTCAACATCCTGAAACAAGTTACATCCCCTGACTCTCATTTATCATTTTTCATTTCTTCCTTCCATGTAACTTCCAATTTAATCTCCACGTCTGTGTTTCCAATCTCAATTGCCCCAACTACAGACATGCTACATCACTTAAATATTGTACTTTATCAATCTAGAATCACACTCAGAACTTTTCCCCAAAGCCAGCTCTCTTTCATTAGTTAATATTCTACCAAAGTTTGAAACATCAATGAACTTTGATTTCCTTATCTTTCTCAACTCCAAATCTGGTCTCAACACCAATTAATACTTTTTATGAAAGCTTTGCTTTATACACTCTTCCATGTCCATGTTTTCCCACCTTTATACTTAGTAACTCATACCTGGACCATTGAAATCATCTTCTAACTGGTCTCCTTTTCTCCAGGCTTTTTTCTATCTCCTAATTTCAGCACACCACCTATGCAATCATCCTAAAACAAATATTACTTTCATTAGCTTAATTTCCAGAAGGAAGGGATGATGGGGGGTGGCCCTTTCTGTAACTTGCCCTTCAGTTCAGTCCAGTTCAGTTCAGTCGCTCTGTCGTGTCCTACTCTTTGTGACCCCATGAATCGCAGCACGCCAGGCCTCCCTGTCCATCACCAACTCCCGGAGTTTACTCAAACTCACGTCCATCGAGTCAGTGATGCCATCCAGCCATCTCATCCTCTGTTGTCCCCTTTTTCTCCTGCCCCCAATCCCTCCCAGCAGCAGTCTTTTCCAATGAGTCAACTCTTCGCATAAGGTGGCCAAAGTACTGGAGTTTCAGCTTTAGCATCATTCCTTCCAAAGAACACCCAGGACTGATCTCCTTTAGAATGGACTGGTTGGATCTCCTTGCAGTCCAAGGGACTCTCAAGAGTCTTCTCCAACACCACAGTTCAAAAGCATCAATTCTTTGGTGCTCAGCTTTCTTCACAGTCCAACTCTCACATCCATACATGACCACTGGAAAAACCATAGCCTTGACTAGACGGACCTTTGTTGGCAAAGTAATGTCTCTACTTTTCAATATGCTATTTAGGTTGGTCATAACTTTTCTTCCAAGGAGTAAGTGTCTTTTAATTTCATAGCTGCAGTCACCATCTGTAGTGATTTTGGAGCCCCCAAAAATAAAGTCTGACACTGTTTCCACTGTTTCCCCATCTATTTCTCATGAAGTGATGGGACCGGATGCCATGATCTTCGTTTTCTGAATGTTGAGCTTTAAGCCAACTTTTTCACTCTCCACTTTCACTTTCACCAAGAGGTTTTCTAGTTCCTCTTCACTTTCTGCCATAAGGGTGGTGCCATCTGCATATCTGAGGTTATTGATATTTCTCCCAGTAATCTTGATTCCAGCTTGTGTTTCTTCCAGTCCAGCATTTCTGATGATGTACTCTGCATATAAGTTAAATAAGCAGGGTGACAATATACAGCCTTGACGTACTCCTTTTCCTATTTGGAACCAGCCTGTTGTTCCATGTCCAGTTCTAACTGTTGCTTCCTGACCTGCATGCAGGTTTCTCACGGTATAAACACCACAGCTTTTCACCACTGGAGCTTTTGTCTTGGGCATGAATTTCCCCTCAAAGAAAATCAAAGCATTCACTGATGTTAGCAAAGATCATCTCCTTTCTCTTCCTCTGCCCTTTCCTTCCATCACCTCTACCTAGCATACAGTCTTGTATCTTCAAATCCCACTCGTCATTTAAAGCCCAAAACCAATGCTTTCATAAACTCTTCCTGAACCATGGTTGGTTCTGTAAAAACAACATAATTTACATGCAAGTAGTTAAAAAGCAGCATCCCACAGAAGGCCACAGAGATGTATTTTGTTTAGTCAGCCTGGTGGTGTTGTTGCTATTAATTGAACTACATTTTAGTACTTTTAGGACCACATACACTCTTCAGTTTCCATACTGCTTGAGTTTGAAAATATTGGTCTATACCTGTCATGCTGGATTTCCAACCAACTTGTAAGTTTTTTAAGGTCAGGGAAATGTTTTTATATAATTAAAAATTTAGATGAGGCAAGCTGAGTGGAAAGCACTTTGTAAACATAATTAGTCAAACAACTGTTTCATCTCTTTCATCTCAAGTTCTTCCAGCACCAAGACCGTGAGGATACACTGGAACCGTCCAGGAACTAAAATGGCTTTACTCACTAGAGAAGGGAAATGATTCCATAAAAGTCTTCTCTCCTCTTCTCCCCTTTCCCCACCCAAATGACAACTTATATTTTCATACTAGTTCATGAATTCCTTCAATATTTTATCCCAGTCTAAGCTCAATATTCAATTTAAAAAAAAGTTCTATATGCTCTTTAATCTCAAATAAGAGAAGCAGTCATTGAAACAGGTCAATATAAAATGGAGAAATGAGTAAAGATTATTTCAAAGACAAAAATATCAAAATTCAGCTGAGAGAAAAAAGAATTTCAGCATTTATGATGATTTGGAAACAGGAAATATTTTGAGACAAGACCAAGAGTAGGAACAGAGTAGTAATTGAAAGAGTAAATTAACTAATATCTATTGAGTGCCTAATGCTAGCCATGGTTTGCTAACAAAGGTCCGTCTAGTCAAAGCTTTGGTTTTCCCAGTAGTCATGTATGGATGTAGCGTTGGACTATAAAGAAAGCTGAGCACTGAAGAATTGATGCTTTTGGACTATGGTGTTGGAGAAGATTCTTGAGAGTCCCTTGGACTGCAGGGAGATCCAACCAGTTAATCCTAAAGGAAATCAGTCCTGAATATTCACTGGAAGGACTGATGGTGAAGCTGAAACTCCAATACTTGGTCACCTGATGCAAAGAATTGATTCATTGGAAAAGACCCTGATGCTGGGAAAGATTGAAGGAGGGAGGAGAAGGGGGATGACAGAGAATGAGATGGCTGGATGGCATCACTGACTCAATGGACATGAGTTTGAGCAAGCTCCAGGAGTTGGTGATGTACAAGGCAGCCTGGGGTGCTACAGTCCATGGGGTCTCAAAGAGTCAAACACAACTGAGCGGCTGAACTGAACTGAAATGCTAGCCAAGACTTCATATGCCGTAAGTCACAATAACCAAACAAGGTTGGTATGGTTGTTCTTATCCTAAGTGAGGAACTGAAGTTTGCAGATTTTGCCTGAGATTACACAACTTGGTAAACAATAGCAGCAGGATTTAACCAGGATCTGTCTGACTGGAATCCCGCATGCTTGGAACTAGGCTGTACTGTTTCCTAATAGAGAAAAAAATGTTAAATAATAGACTAAGTAGACAAATGGTTCAATGGTTTATTTTAACCTCCTCCCACCTTCCAGCAGCCCCAGGCTGTGCCCTAATTCCCCTCTCTGACTTGAGAAAGCCAAGGCATTCTATTTTTGAGGTCATCAAAGTGTTTCTAAATGCCATAGAGTTTTGGTTTAACCAGGGAATGGAGAGCTCATCCTACGACGTACTCAAAGTACATCCGTGTAAACAAGATCCTTATTGAGAGTGGGTTTGTAAGTCCAATTTTTTCAAGTCCAACAAAGTTAGCCTTTTTTGCTCACTCAGTCATGTCCAGTTCTTTGTGACCTCATGGACTGTAAAGGCTCCTCTGTCCACAGAATTTCCCAGGCAAGAATACTGGAGTGGGTTTTCATTTCCTACTTGAGGGGATTTTCCTGACCCAGGGATCGAACCCGTGTCTCTTGTGTCTTCTGCATTGGCAGGTGAGTTCTTTACCACTGTGGAATGTGGGGAAAAGCTTTCAACTTTATTCAAAAACTAGAATCCACAGACGATTAATTCTAATAGTGCCAAAAGATAGGCAATGGTAAAGAAGAATTATTCTAATGTGAAATGAATAAGGGGTACCAGGCACAGAACTGCAAGAAGACTGTGGCGGTAGTTTAGACAGTTCTCAACCTGGGGTGTGACTTTGAGGGATGAACACACCACAGCAGGAAATGTGAGCAAGACCAACAGTGGTGAAGGCAGAGACGGAGGTTGACATTGTAACATGGTTCACCTTCTTGGATGACAATTTTGCAAGACAGTTCCACATCCATGAAGAGTTCATGCATATGAAACAGAAATTTCACTTTGGAAACTTAACTCAGAGTAATAAAACAAGAAGTGGCCATAGCTGGATAGGGGGCCTGAATGAACAGAGATACAGATAGAAGGTTTTATAAAAGAAAAAGAACAAGTAGTAATATGAACACTCACTAATTGGGGAAATATTGGGTAAATGACAGAATACTATATAAAACCATTATAATGCTAAGTATGATTGCTTAGAAACCTTTCAAAAATATCTAAAATAGGTCAAACATAAAAGTAAAGCGTTAATTTTGCATGCTCTATAAGAATAGCTACTATTTTTGACCACTTAACTATGTGCCATATTCTGATGTGAAAGCATCACATTTAATTCATTTAAACCTAGTAACTAACCTGTAAGGATGTTGTTATAATCATCTCCAGGAGGTTAAAGAGAAATCTAGAAATAACAAGGAGTTTCTCCCAAGGTCACCCAGCTACTGAGAGCATGAGACAGAACTGGTTCTAAAACCCAAACTAATTTTTTTATATTGCTCTTTGACTTTTTATTTTTTTGAAAGCATTAGTTTTATTTTTATTTCTTTTGGAAGCTTAGGGGTACCTTATATATATATAACCTAGTTAATCATAATACTTGATTCACAAACACTGTCCTCTCTGGTCTGAGCATAACTATCTTTTCTTTTCAGTTATTTGTTTTCATTAATTTATTTTTAATTGAAAGATAATTGCTTTACAGAATTTTCCTGTTTTCTGTCAAACGTCAGCATGAATCAACCATGGGTATACATATGTCCCATCCTTCTTGAACCTCCCTTCCATATTTCTCCCCATCCCACTCCTCTAGGTTGATATGGAGCCCCTGTTTGAGTTCCCTGAGACATACAGCAAATTCCCAATTGGCTATCTATTTTACATATGCTAATGTAAGTTTCCATGTTACTCTCTCCATACAACTCACCCTCTCTTCTCCTCCCTCCATGTCCATAGGTCTATTCTCTATGTCTGTCTCTCCATTGCTGCCCTGCAAGTAAATTCATCAGGACCATCTTTCTAGATTCCATATATATGTGTTAGTATATGATATTTATATTTCTCTTTCTGACTCACTTCACTCTGTATAATAGGCTCTAGGTTCATCCATCTCGTTAGAACTGACTCAAATGTGTTCCTTTTTATGGCTAATATTCCATTGTGTATATGTACCACAACTTCTTCATCCATTCATCTGTCGATGGACATCTAGGTTGCTTCCATGTTCCAGCTATTATAAATAGTGCTGCAATGAACATTAGGGTTTATGGGTCTTTTTCAGTTTTGGTGTCCTCAGCATATATTCCTAGGAGTGGGATTGTTTGGCCATATGGTGGTTTTATTCCTAGATTTTTAAGGAATCTCCATACCGTCTTCCATAGTGGCTATATCAATTTATATTCCCACCAACGGTGCAAGAGGGTTCCCTTTCCTTCACACCCTCTCCAGCATTTATTTCTTGTAGCCTTTTTGATGATAGCCATTCTGACCCATGTGAGGTGATATCTCATTGTAGTTTTGATTTGCATTTCTCTAATAATGAGCCATGTTGAGCATCTTTTCATGTGTTTGTTAGCCATTGTATGTCTTCTTTGCAGAAATGTCTGTTTAGGTCTTTTTCCCACTTTTTGATTGGGTTATTTGTTTTTCTGGTATTAAGTTGTATGAGCTGCTTGTACATTTTGGAAATTAATCCTTTGTCAGTTGTTTCATTTGCTATTATTTTTCCTCATTCTGAGAGTTGTCTTTTTACCTCATTTACAGTTTCCTTTGCTGTGCAAAAGCTTTTAAGTTTAGTTACGTCTCACTTGTTTACTTTTGTTTTTATTTCCATTACTCTAGGAGGTGGGTCATAGAGGATCTTGCTTTGATTTATGTCATCAAGTGTTCTGCTTATGTTTTACTCTTAAGAGTTTAATAATTTCTCATCTTACATTTAGGTCTTTAATCCATTTTGAATTTATCTTTGTGTATGGTGTTAGGACAGAGAAGGCAATGGCACCCCACTCCAGTACTCTTGCCTGGAAAATCCCATGGATGGAGGAGCCTGGTAGGCTGCAGTCCATGGGGTCGCTAAGAGTCGGACACGACTGAGCGACTTCACTTTCACTTTTCACTTTCATGCATTGGAGAAGGAAATGGCAACCCACTCCAGTATTCTTGCCTGGAGAATCCCAGGGACAGAGGAGCCTGTTGGGCTGCTGTCTATGGGGTCGCACAGAGTCACACACGACTGACCCGACTTAGCAGCAGCAGCAGCATGGTGTTAGGAAGTGTTCTAATTTTATTCATTTACATGTAGCTGACCAGTTTTCCCAGCATCACTTATTGAAGAGGTTATCTTTGCCCCATTGTATATTCTTGCCTCCTTTGTCAAAAATAAGGTACCCACTGGTACATGGGTTTATTTCTGGGCTTTCTATCTTGTTCCATTGGTCTATATTTCTGTTTTTGTGCTAGTACCATTCTGTCTTGATGACTGTAGCTTTGTAGTTTAATCTGAAGTCAAGAAGATTGATTCCTCCAGCCCCATTCTTCTTTCTCAAGATTGCTTTGGCTATTTGGGGTCTTTTAGCTCAATTGGTAAAGAATCCACCTGCAATGCAGGAGACCCCAGTTCTATTCCTGGGTCAGAAAGATCGGCTGGAGAAGGGATAGGCTACTCACTCCAGTATTCTTGGTCTTCATCGGCTGGAGAAGGGATAGGCTACTCACTCCAGTATTCTTGGTCTTCCCTGGGGGCTCAGCTGGTAAAGAATCCACCTGCAATGAGGGAGACCTGGGTTTGATCGCTGGGTTGGGAGGTTCCCCTGGAGAAGGGAAAGGCTACCCACTCCAGTATTCTGCCCTGGAGAATTCCACGGACTGTATAGTCCATGGGGTTGTGAGAGTAGGATACAACTGAGTGACTTTCACTTTCATGAATAGTGAAATTTTTTGTTCTAGTTCTGTGAAAAATGCCATTGGTAATTTGATAGGGATTGCATTGAGTCTGTAGATTACATTTGGTAGTACAGTCATTTTCACAATATTGATTTTTCCTGCCCAGGAACATGGAATATCTCTCCATCTGTTTATATAGTCTTTGATTTCTTTAATCAGTATCTTATAATTTGCTGTATACAGTTCTTTTGTCTTCTTAGGTAGGTTTATTCCTATATATTTTATTCTTTTTGTTGCAATGGTGAATATGATTGAGTCCTTAGTTTCTCTTTATGATTTTTCATTGTTAGTATATAAGAATGCAAGTAATTTCTGTTATTGATTTTGTATCCTGTGACATTGCTAAATTCACTGATTCAGTTCAGTTCAGTCACTCAGTTGTGTCTGACTCTTTGCAACCCCATGGACAGAAGTATGCCAGGCCTCCCTGTCCATCACCAACTCCCAGAGTTTACCCAAACTCATGTCCATTGAGTCAGTGATGCCATCCAACCATCTCATCCTCTGTCATCCCCTTCTCCTCCTGCCCTCAATCTTTCCAAGCATCAGGGTGTTTTCAAATTAGTCAGCTCTTTGCATCAGGTGGCCAAAGTATTGGAGTTTCAGCTTCACCATCAATCTTTCCAATGAACACCCAGGACTGATCTTTAGGATAGACTGGTTGGATCTCCTTGCAGTCCAAGGGACTCTCAAGAGTCTTCTCCAACACCACAGTTCAAAAGCATCAATTCTTTGGTGCTCAGCTTTCTTCACAGTCCAACTCTCACATCCATACATGACTGCTGGAAAAACCATAGCCTTAACTAGATGGACCTTTGTTGACAAAGTAATGTGTCAGCTTTTTAATAGACTGTCTATGTTGGTCATAACATTCCTTCCAAGGAGTAAGTGTCTTTTAATTTCATGGCTGTGATCACCACCTGCAGTGATTTTGGAGCCCAAAAAAATAAAGTCAGCCACTGTTTCCACTGTTTCCCCATCTATTTGCCATGAAGTGATGGGACCAGATGCCATGATCTTAGTTTTCTGAATGTTGAGTTTTAAGCCAACTTTTTCACTCTCCTCTTTCACTTTCATCAAGAGGCTTTTTAGTTCCTCTTCACTTTCTGCCATAAGGGTGGTGTCATCTGCATATCTGAGGTTATTGATATTTCTCCCAGCAATCTTGATTCCAGCTTGTGCTTCATCCAGCCCAGTATTTCTCATGACATGCTCTGCATATAAGTTAAATAAGCAGGGTGACAATATACAGCCTTGACATACTCCTTTCCTGATTTGGAACCAGTCTGTTGTTCCATGTCCAGTTCTAACTGTTGCTTCCTGACCTGCATAGAGGTCTCTCAAGAGGCAGGTCAGGTGGTCTGGTATTCCCATCTCTTTCAAAATTTTCCACAGTTTATTGTGATCCACAAAGTCAAAGGCTTTGACATAGTCAATAAAGCAGAAATAGATGTTTTTCTGGAACTCTCTTGCTTTTTCAGTGATCCAGCAGATGTTGGCAATTTGATCTCTGGTTCCTCTGCCTTTTCTAAAACCAGCTTGAACATCTGGAAGTTCACAGTTCACATATTGCTGAGGCCTGGCTTGGAGAATTTTGAGCATTACTTTACTAGTATGTGAGATGAGTGCAATTGTGCAGTAGTTTGAGCATTCTTTGGCATTGCCTTTCTTTGGGATTGGAATGAAAACTGACCTTTTCCAGTCCTGTGGCCACTGCTGAGTTTTCCAAATTTGCTGGCATATTGAGTTCAATACTTTCACAGCAAAATCTTTTAGGATTTGAAATAGCTCTAGTAATTTTCTGATAGTATCTTTAGGGTTTTCTATGTATAGTATCATGTCATCTGCAATCAGTGAGAGCTTTACTTCTTTTCTGATCTGGATTCCTTTTATTTCTTTTTCTTCTCTGATTGCTGTAGCTAGGACTTCCAAAACTATGTTGAATAATAGTGGTGAGAGTGGACACCCTTGTCTTGTTTCTAATCTTAGGGGGTTAGCTTTCAGTTTTTCACCTTTGAGAAAAATGTTTGCTGTGGGCTTATCATATATGTCCTTTACCAGGTAGGTTCTTTCTATGCCCATTTTTGGAAGAGTTTTAATCATAAACGGGTACTGAATTTTGTCAAGGGCTTTTTCTGTATCTATTGAGATTATCATATGGCTTTTATCTTTCAATTTGTTAATATGGTGTATCACACTGATTAATTTGTGTATATTGAAGAATCTTTGCATCCCTGGAATAAACCCAACTTGATCGTGGTGTATGAGCTTTTTAATGCTAAAACCCAAACTGTTAACCACAGTATTAATGCTGCCTCCATAATAATATGACCCATAGTTGGGTGGTGGCAGTGGTTTAGTCTCTAAGTCGTGTCTAACCCTTGTGACCCCATGGACCATAGTCCTACAGGCACCTCTGTCCATGAGATTTCCCAGGCAGGAATACTGAAGTGGGTTGCCATTTCCTTCTCCAAGTATGATCCATAATTAAACTAATGCAGAATGAAATTGTATGTGGATAAAGAATAAAAAATATTACTGATGGAAATCAGTACAATGTAGATGTAGAATGAAAACAGACAATGGTGTAGACTCATTAATTTATTTTGTTTCTATTCTGTAAAAGATCCTGAGCTAAGTGCTATAATGAGATATTTCTCTGGTAATAGTTTCATTCAATCCTTCCTAGAGTATAAAATTAATTTTTGAGGTCCTTTTCAGATTTTTGGTTTGGAAACATTAAAAAATCTTATAATCATTACTGTTCATCTGTGACTAGCCATATCTAGTTGAAATTTATACATCAGGGACATAAAGACTTTCACCCACTAAGTAAGAAATTACAATGACATAAAAATAGTGAAGTATAGGAACTTCCCTGGTGGTCCAGAGTTAAGAGTCCATGCTTTCATTTCAGGGGACACGGGTTCAATCCCTGGCTGGGTAACTAAGATCTCACATGCTGTGTGGCTCAGCCAAAATAATAATAATAAGTATAAACAAAGTGTAATAGAGGTGAAATTATTCTCCCAGCTTTGTCAAAAAAAAGTTCAACTTTGAATTTATCATATAGCATTAAAGTGGTGAGCACTCCATTCCATAATCTAACTTCTTTGAACTGAAATGGTATTAAACATTGTAAAGAAATTAGTGTACATTCAAATTTTCACATTAGATTTAACCTCTCAACATTTTAGGAAGGCTGTGGCAAAGAGAAAGACATTGTTTTTCTTTAGGCTAAAACTGTATAAAATAATATATATTCAAATATTTCTTCAATTAATGCATTTCATATGACCACTAAAAAGAAATCCCAAAGGAATACTGCAATAAATGACACTACATTCAACTTTTGCAAACCACAAATTGTCCCTATAATGTCACATTTCATTTTAACCCAATTTCAAGAATAGAACTCTCCAATTCTCGAAGGTAATTTAGGCTGTATTCAACACTAAAAGGTTTCAGCTTTAGTTAATGTGGTCTTCATTGTCTCTTGAACATCATGTACCTAAAATATTGGAACAAGTTAATGTGGTAAAGCAACCAGAGGTATTGCTATGAATGAAAGGCACTTTCTTGTGTGACTCCTGGAAAACAAGTTTTTTGACTTTATAGAAACACTGTATGTATTGTTTTAGCAGTCATCAAGAAATTACCAACCTAATGCCTATAAACAGAATAGTTAAAGGCTCTTTATAACAAATACTAAACCAAACTGTATATAGTACACATACAAATTTTCAAAACACTCATATTACCTACCATTTAAACAAAGCTCATGTGATTGAATACTGTGACCAAAGGAATTTTATCCATTGTTTCTAATACAATTTCAAATGGAATCATTTGAAACCTTGATTAAAAATATATACTGGTATGTCATGTAAAGTATTAGGGAATAGAAATGGGCTTTTTAAGACCCATTATACAAGTTTTGTTCTTTGAGGAACAGAAAGAAGCAAAATAACACATAGGATTTAAAATAATGCAAAGCTTGCTACAATGCCCATCCTTAATTTTTTCCTACCATAGGGTTATATAAAGAAACAAAATTATCGAATGGAAGACCACACAGAGGCATCCACAAGCGTTGTAAAAATCAATTTAAGAAGTGCAACTGTGGTTGTCTTTCCTGGGTTTTTAATTATGTGTTTGTTTGCCATGGTGGCCTAATTTAGTCAAGAAGATGAGCCAACATTAAAAGCTGGTAGGAGAGGTAAGTAATCCCCAGGGTGGGCTGCTTGTGCTCAGGAGTTTAAAAGCTACATATACAGAGGCAGAAGCCAAGGCACATTTGAGAAGGGGGTCCACATGACAAACAGTGAAAGGCGAGCAAATCAAATTTTTCACAATTAGTTGAACAACAACTGTGACAGGTTTAGCGCTTAGCATTTTCATTTGTGTGCTCAAATTTGGTTATCTGTCCTCTTTTATGCAAATGCGATGTGACAGGAGAAGCTGGGAGCGCTCGAGCAGGCCAATCACTCACAACAGGGGCTAGGGCAGCTCGGCTGAGAGGCCGGGATTAAATGGACTGGATGCTGATGGATGAATGACAGGAACCGCGCTGAAAGCCTCATGAACTGATTTAAAACTTCTAAGGGAGGATGCCAAGAATATAATTATGCTTTATGCCCCAGCCTAAACTGTCAAAAATAAAAAGATAAAAGAAGAATATAAATTGTACCAAATGAATATTATCAGCATTCATAATTTAACTAAACCCAGTATGTTTATCCTACATTGAAAAATAGATAAGATTGGAAAGCTAAGTTCTTGTACCACAGGCCTTAGGACTGAGGCAAAGTTTAGCGTTTTTAAAGTGGAGCCAATGGAAGGAAATCTGAGACATCACAGGTTTTCTCTTAACAGGCTTCCATCTCCAACAAGGCAGAGGTCCTCTCTGCAGTTGATGCAGTCAGTTCAACTTCAAATATGTCTCTGCAAAGAGGTCAGGTTCAGGATGGCATCGCCTTTGTGCTCAGGACCTTGGAGAGCAACCATCAGCACCCAGGACACTCTGAGGGACCATTTCCATGAATGGGTAGGGTGTTTGGCCAACAGTCTATTATTCTATGAAGCCAGAAGTGTTGAAAAACACTAGGGCTTGTTACCTAGTTTGCTTTGCCTGCTGCTGCTGCTAAGTCGCTTCAGTCGTGTCTGACTCTGTGCGACCCCATAGACGCCAGCCCACCAGGCTCCCCCGTCCCTGGAATTCTCCAGGCAAGAACACTGGAGTGGGTTGCCATTTCCTTCTCCAATGCATGAAAGTGAAAAGTGAAAGTGAAGTCGCTCAGTCGTGTCCGACTCTTAGTGACCCCATGGACTGCAGCCCACCAGGCTCCTCCATCCATGGGATTTTCCAGGCAAGAGTGCTGGAGTGGGGTGCCATTGCCTTCTCCATCGCTTTGCCTAGGTTTAATAATTCTGCTGTTTCTAAAAATTCTTAATCGAATTTTTTACAACACCTCATTTCTCAGAGGGTAGGGTCTCCTGTCTGAGAACAGGGATAATACCTATTGCTCTCTGTTTCTTTCAACATCTCAATTAACAACTTCTCTATTATCACTCCACACACACCTCCTTCTGGGAAGACATCAATAATTTTAGACAAAAAGAAAAAGCCCACATATATGTACTTTATGGATAAATATATCCATATTTGGTCTTCTCATGTGGCACTAGTGGTAAAGAACCTGCCTGCTAATCCAGGAGACATAAGAGATGTAGGTTTGATCCTTGGGTGGAGAAGATTCCCTGGAGGAAATGTCACCCCATTCCAGTATTTTTGCCTGGAGAATCCCATGGATAGAAAAGCCTGGCAGGCTATAGTCCATAGTGTTGCAACTGATGTGACTTAGCATGCACACATACACATCGCATATCTATATATCTCTCTATGTTTATATAAAGGGACAATGTAATCTTAAATTTTTTTATAAAAAGGAAGGATACCAAACAATACTTTATGAAGAGATGCAGAAAGTAAAAATGGTAACAAAGGTAAACCATGTTTAAATGAGCTACATAATACTCATATTCAAGAAATACACAAGTATTAAAATGTAATTTGTTGCAGGCAATTGATACTATTAGTTAATAGAAACTTTTTGCTCTACAAGAAACTTTAACATAATTTGTTACCTTAATCTTAAAATCATCATTCCTTTCTACAGGATTAATTACTATAGAGAATGTCATACAATTCAGAAAATACTAACCAGTATACATGTTTATTTAATTGAAAATAAAAATACTAATCCTGTGCAAAGTACTCGACCTTACTGTGCTAGTGAGAAAGAAATCTTTAAACCTATCTTTACAAGAATAATATTACAAATTAAATGTTTGTTACTAAAAAGCTTTTTAAAATTGTTTATAGAAGTAAATATATATATATATATATATACAGGAAGGTGCACAAATCATAAGTGACATTTAACAAAGTAAACACACCTGTGTAACCACCATTCAGATGACAAAATATAGCATTACCAATGCCACAGAAACCTGGTAATGCCTCTTCTCAGTCATTGACCCCTTCAAATATTGATATAACCACTCTAATTTCATCAGCACAACTTGGTTTTGCCCATTTTTGAAACTCATAGAAATTGAATCTGATAAAATTCTACTCTTTGTAGTCTTTTGTGGGGAGGTGGGAGTGACCAACCAGTTTATTCAATATTATGTTTGTGACATCTGAGTTGTTGTGTAACAGTAGTCTATACTTTCTCATGGCGTAGTAGTCCATTGTATGCATGGCATATTCTTCCCGTTGATGACCACTGGTTTGCTGCTAGCAATATTCTTGCCCATTTACTTTGGTGCACATATATTTTCATTTCTATGGAGTCTATATCTAGAAGCACAATCTCTGGGTCATTGAATGTATACATATATATAAACATGACTCCACAGCTTTAGTAGATCCTCCCTAACAGTTTTCTAAAGTAAACTAAAGCCTTTTTATATAGTCAGGAAATCTCACTATGTCATTTGAAACTTTCTTTTAGGTTACCAAGGGAAAAAAAAAGAAAGAAAGAAAGAAAACAATTGATTAAAATTAAATACACATGGGGTTGAGGGAGGTGAGTGCTCAGTCGTGTCTGACTCTTTTGTGACCCCATGGACTGTAGCCCACAAGGCTCCTCTGTCCATGGGATTTCCCAGGCAAGAATACTGAAATAGGCTGCCATTTCCTACCCCAGGGCATCTTCCTGACCCAGGGATTGAACTGTGTCTCCTGTGCCTCCTGCATTGGCAGGTGGATTCTTTACCACTGCGCCACCTGGACGCCCGTAAGTACACATGCCACACATGCAATTCTCAGCCAGAAAATAATGTGCCTTAACTGAAGCCTGAATGCTGATTTCTCCTAGCCCTACCAATATGAGATATGCCTTGCTGTGTAAAGAAAGAGTGGCAGTTCCAGCTGCAACTCAGACTGGAAAATGATCAGCTTGTTGAGTGACTTTTCAAAAGTGCGCCATGTAACTGAAGTTTGATATATCTGCCCACAAATCCCAATTCTATGTGTCAGACAGGGAATCCACCCTAAATCATTCAGAACATGAACTATTTTTTACATTTCTTTTTAAATTAGCTAATTAATTTTATTATTGGAGTATAATCGCTTTACAATGTTGTGTTAGTTTCTGCTGTACAACAACGTGAATCAGCTGTAAGGAGATATGTATCCCCTCTCTGTGGAGCCTCCGTCCCACCCCACTCCTCTTGGTCACCACAGAGCATGGGACTGAACTCCTTGTGCTATATAGCAGCTTACTGCTAGCCATCTATTTTACACATGGTAATGTATATATGTCAGTGCCACTCTCCAAAGAGCCATGTCTTTATTCCTCTAACACATCTAATTTTATCCTTTTAGAACAATAGAAGGCCTGTTGCATTTCCATCTAGAAATGTGCTTTTTCGGTGGGTGAATGGACAGAGTCTTCACAATTCAGTCTCACAGCCCATCATACACAACAGAGGGCCTGGATATTATTATTAGCCAGTCATTGCATGAATAAGCTCATCTGCTACCAAAATGGGGTACGTGCAGCTTAAAAAAGCAAATCCAACTGCTACCACTACTACCAGGCAGGTCAATGCATAGTCACAACTCAAAGCATCAACGACCAAACCCCCCAAGCAACATTTAAGTCGATTTCAGGAAAATGTACGGTCTAGTCTACTCTCACTTTTCCCCAGCAGGTTTCAACAGCTCAAAGGGAGAGGAAACTGAAAGCTAGATCTCTTCCCCTAAGGTGGCCCCTGGTCTGAGAATTTCCCCACTTTACACTGGAAACCATCATTGTCTACAGAGTAAGTTTTTCCTATTGTTTTTTTGCACACATTGAAAATGTTTTCACCCACTAGTACACAATCAGCATGTACATCTGTGGGTTCTGTATAACCTTCCTTCTGGTGACTGAGTTCTCTTCTTGACCTGAGTTGTGATGCTCATTCTCATAACCTAATACTTTATTTCACATCATTCTCCAGCATGAGATAGTTTCTACTTCTGTGTTCCTGGAGATGCTGGGTCTTCTCCTGGAGGGCTTTGGTTTAGGGGCGCATACTTGCGTCCTGAGTCACTAAGTCATGTCTGACTCTTTGTGACCACAAAGACTGTAGCCCACAAGGCTCCTCTATCCATGGGATTCTCTAGGCAAAAATATTGGAGTGGGTTTCCATGCCCTCCTCCAGGGGACCTTCCCGGACCAGTGATTGAACCCACGTCTATTGCATCTCCTGCATTGCAACCGATTCTTTATCCACGGAGCTACCTGGGAAGTGGTTTCAGGTCATCCTTTTCCAAATCTTTGCACAATCCCCTGATGAATCTCTCCAACCCTCACCCCCCTTCCCAGCCAGTGTTCCCTCTTCTCTTCTCTCTGAGTCTCCAGATTTGATCAGCACAGTTCTGTCATCTCTCCTTCCAAGTTGCTCCCTGGTACTGTCACCCAGAGATATTTAAACTTCCATCTAAATGTTTCATCCCTCCTCTCTTAGGCAGTCCCCATTGAATTTCCAGGCCTATATCACTGACAGTAGATTCTTAACCAATCATAAGAATAATCACTAATAATTGTAGTTCAATTTTCTAGACTCTGCCTTAACCAAAAAAACCCCGCAAATACAAATAATTTGTAGGGAGACATCCTTTTTCAATAATGCCAAAATATTTAAAACTTCCCTTCTCCACCAGACAGATTTTTACTCACCCTTTAACACTCAGCTCAGATGTCATATTCTGTGTGGAACCTGCAGCACCTCCTTCAGACAGTTAGCCATTTCATGTTTTAAACTTCACGAAACCATTACAACATTTCACATATTGTATTGAAGTTACCTACTAGGACATCTGCATTCCACACTGGGCCATGAACTCTGCAAGAACAAAGGCTGTATCTGTCCACACTTATAACCCAATTCAATTCAGAAAATTTTCAGCACTGAGCACTGTGTCAATTTCAAAGTTTGTACTTACTAAATATTTCATGCAAGAATGAAAGTGACAGAAGATAAATTTATATTATATTAAAACTCTTTCTAAAAATTTCTGGCAGAAACTTCCTTTTTTATTTCTGCTTCCAAAAGGAAAAAGTATCTTTTCCCAGAATCCATATTTAGGCCAGGGAACCTCAAGGTTTGTTTTTTTCCCACTTTGTTTTATGTTTATAAATTTAAATGATGAACATCTTGAACTATATTGCATAGCACACACAACCTTGGAGGTAACCCAGTCTAGGGAAACAGCTAATACATGGTAGTTACAATGCTGCTCCCCACCTTCTGCACTCACAGCAAGCAGATGGCACTAATCGATCAGGGACCCCTTCTCATTAAGCCCAGACTTAGCTTTAGAATTCTCAGCTCTGCCCTTCACAGGTTACTTTCTAGAGTTGGTGGTCAAGATGTATCCTACTTATCATTTCTTGTCTGGTTCATTTTCTTTCTTTCTATTAATTTTTATGGATCATTTTCTTTTATCACAAATACGCAAAGTAAGGTCCAGAGAGGTCAAATGACTTTGCATAGGTCACAGAGTCAGTTAGTGGTAGAGCCTAAACTGGAATGGAACCCTGGTCACTGAAGTGCTTTTCCACTAGAATACACTTTTTATTGCTATAGTCAGCTAATAAAAATTAATACTTTATAGAATATGTTGACTTTGTTCATCTTATATGTATGTGCCTGGTATATATGATACATACTAGTTTACAACCTTTACTTACTACTTTTCAACCAATGTGTCATAAAGACCTCCTTGGAATGTAATATCAAGCCAGTCTTCCCTTAAAGTCAAGGAGGCATCATTTTTCAAAAACTGGCTGCAGCTTGGTCTGGCTCTCAGGACAGACAGTGCATTTTTTTAAGTCAAAAGTAATATGCCTCTTAAAGTTTCCATAAAAAGTTGTAAAACACAAAAGAATGCAATGAAAAAGAAGCACCAATGAGTTTAACTGTTTGGTGGCCCTCTTTTGGCTTTTTTTTTTTTTTTTTTTTTTAGGTATACACGTGTCCCCCATCCTGAACCCTCCTCCCTCCTCCCTCCCCATACCATCCCTCTGGGTCGACCC
Source organism: Bubalus kerabau (assembly GCF_029407905.1). NCBI lineage: Eukaryota > Metazoa > Chordata > Mammalia > Artiodactyla > Bovidae > Bubalus > Bubalus kerabau. The sequence goes on from NC_073635.1 coordinate 54,917,572, forward strand.
AGTGCACCAGCCCCAAGCATCCAGTATCATGCATCAAACCTGGACTGGCAACTCATTTCATATATGATATTATACAGGTTTCAATGCCATTTTCCCAAATCATCCCACTCTCTCCCTCTCCCACAGAGTCCAAAAGACTATTCTATACATCAGTGTCTCTTTTGCTGTCTCGTATACAGGGTTATTGTTACCATCTTTCTAAATTCCATATATATGTATTAGTATACTGTATTGGTGTTTTTCTTTCTGGCTTACTTCACTCTGTATAATAGGCTCCAGTTTCATCCACCTCATTAGAACTATTCAAATGTATCCTTTTTAATGGCTGAGTAATACTCCATTGTGTATATGTACCACCGCTTTCTTAGCCATTCATCTGCTGATGGACATCTAGGTTGCTTCCATGTCCTGGCTATTATAAACAGTGCTGCGATGAACATTGGGGTACACGTGTCTCTTTATGCCCAGCAGTGGGATTGCTGGGTCATAAGGCAGGTCTATTTCCAGTTTTTTAAGGAATCTGCACACTGTTCTCCATAGTGGCTGTACTAGTTTGCATTCCCACCAACAGTGTAAGAGGGTTCCCTTTTCTCCACACCCTCTCCAGCATTTATTGCTTGTAGACTTTTGGATCGCAGCCATTCTGACTGGCGTGAAATGGTACCTCATAGTGGGTTTGATTTGCATTTCTCTGATAATGAGTGATGTTGAGCATCTTTTCATGTGTTTGTTAGCCATCTGTATGTCTTCTTTGGAGAAATGTCTATTTAGTTCTTTGGCCCATTTTTTGATTGGGTCATTTATTTTTCTGGAATTGAGCTGTAGGAGTTGCTTGTATACTTTTGAGATTAGTTGTTTGTCAGTTGCTTCATTTGCTATTATTTTCTCCCATTCTGAAGGCTGTCTTTTCACCTTGCTTATAGTTTCCTTTGTTGTGCAGAAGCTTTTAAGTTTAATTAGGTCCCATTTATTTTTGCTTATATTTCCAATATTCTGGAAGGTGGGTCATAGAGGATCCTGCTGTGATGTATAGTGTTTTGGAGAGTGTTTTGCCTATGTTCTCCTCTAGGGGTTTTATAGTTTCTGGTCTTACATTTAGATCTTTAATCCATTTTGAGTTTATTTTTGTGTATGGTGTTAGAAAGTGTTCTAGTTTCATTCTTTTACAAGTGGTTGACCAGTTTTCCCAGCACTACTTGTTAAAGAGATTGTCTTTAATCCATTGTATATTCTTGCCTCCTTTGTCAAAGATAAGGTGTCCATAGGTGTGTGGATTTATCTCTGGGCTTTCTATTTTGTTCCATTGATCGATATTTCTGTCTTTGTACCAGTACCATACTGTCTTGATGACTATGGCTTTGTAGTAGAGCCTGAAGTCAGGCAGGTTGATTCCTCCAGTTCCATTCTTCTTTCTCAAGATCGCTTTGGCTATTCGAGGTTTTTTGTATTTCCATACAAATTGTGAAATTATTCGTTCTAGCTCTGTGAAAAATACCATTGGTAGCTTGATAGGGATTGCATTGAATCTATAGATTGCTTTGGGTAGTATACTCATTTTCACTCTATTGATTCTTCCAATCCATGAACATGGTATATTTCTCCATCTATTAGTGTCCTCTTTGATTTCTTTCACCAGTGTTTTATAGTTTTCTATATATAGGTCTTTAGTGTCTTTAGGTAGATATATTCCTAAGTATTTTATTCTTTTCATTGCAATGGTGAATGGAATTGTTTCCTTAATTTCTCTTTCTATTTTCTCATTATTAGTGTATAGGAATGCAAGGGATTTCTGTGTGTTGATTTTATATCCTTCAACTTTACTATATTCATTGATTAGTTCTAGTAATTTTCTGGTGGAGTCTTTAGGGTTTTCTATGTAGAGAATCATGTCATCTGCAAATAGTGAGAGTTTTACTTCTTTTCCAATTTGGATTCATTTTATTTCTTTTTCTGCTCTGATTGCTGTGGCCAAAACTTCCAAAACTATGTTGAATAGTAATGGTGAAATTGGGCACCCTTGTCTTGTTCCTGACTTTAGGGGAAATGCTTTCAATTTTTCACCATTGAGGATGTTTGCTGTGGGTTTGTCATATATAACTTTTATTATGTTGAGGTGCTGCTGCTGCTAAGTCGCTTCAGTCATGTCTGACTCTGTGCGACCCCATAGACGGCAGCCCACCAGGCTCCCCCATCCCTGGGATTCTCCAGGCAAGAACACTGGAGTGAATTGCCATTTCCTTCTCCAATGCATGAAAGTGAAAAGTGAAAGTGAAGTTGCTCAGTCGAGTCGTTGAGGTATGTTCTGCCCGGGTCCAGCCCTGGCTGATCCAGGGTATTCGAAGGAGAGACAGCTAGGCGACCTATTCAAATGTTAATTAGAGATGTAAAGAGTAATAGAATGAGGATAGCTCAGTAGGAATATTCAGTGGAGAAAAGAAGCTGAATAGCTTGGTTTATGCGGAAAATCAATATAACCTGTGACACCAGGTTAGCTCTGACCACGGAGGCCGCAGGCGCCCTCTCGAATAGCAGAACGTGCCCCACCTTAGACACCTTCTTGAGTGGGTCTTAGAAGCCCAGGCAAATAAATGGTCGCAGAGGATATCCGCGCTCCAGATGGATACTCAGCTGAAAATTGAGGGGAAGAATGACATGGGGAGACCAAGCGTTGGTGAGCAAGGCCCATAGCTTTATTTTTAACAGGGGCTTTTATACCCTAAGTTACACATAGAGGATAATAGGGGATGCAAAGTCAGCAGTCTTTGATGCTTATCAAAAACCAGGGTTTCTTTCCTGCAAATTTATCATATACAAATGGTTTAGGTGATTTACATCATCTTCTGGCCAGAAGGCCTATTAACATTTTATGACTCTTGACAAGGACTTATCAACAAAGACTTATTTTCTCTAAGAGTAATTATTTTAAGGTTTGGCGCCATCTTTCGAAGATAAAATTACATTCCTATAGGGCAGATGTGTAATGGGTTTACAACAAAGGAAAGAATTTATTACCTTAAGGGTCTAAAGTTACTAACACCAAGGCCACTACTTATTTTTTCTACATAGCAACTATAGTAATTAATACACATTCAAGGATACAATTCAGGGGATGTGGAAACTTAGCAACAAACATTGGTTCATCAATGAAATCTTTTACTAGTTTTATTCTGACAGTTTCTAACTCTCTGAGAGGCTCTAAGCTATTTGAATATCTTAGGCTGCCTCTCAAGGCTGGGAGACTGTAAACAATCGTATGCATAGCTGTAGGTGTCCGGGTAAACTTGTCAGGCGAGTTAGAGAGCCATCTGAGGGGTTTGGATTTAAGCACTCCTAATTGCCCAGGAACTTTATTAATTGGAGCTGTAAGTTAGCTCTTTGACAGAGAGAGCGAGATGGTGGTGGGGGACAGCCCCCAGTAAAGTCAGAGGTGAGAGCACAAAGCAATAAAGTAAGCAGACTCTGGTTTTGGGGGGTAGATGCTCGAGAATATCCGGGGGGACTCCCGAGGCTCGATCCCGCCTTTGCGTATGCCGAGCCTCCTTCCTCATGACCTTTGTCACGAGTGGAATGTCTCTCGCCGGCTCCCGGCAATGTTCCTTCTATTTCTGCTTTCTGGAGAGTTTTTATCATAAATGGATGTTGAATTTTGTCAAAGGCTTTCTCTGCATCTATTGAGATAATCATATGGTTTTTATTTTTCAATTTGTTAATGTGGTGTATTACATTGATTGATTTGCGGATATTGAAGAATCCTTGCATCCCTGGGATAAAGCCCACTTGGTCATGGTGTATGATCTTTTTAATGTGTTGTTGAATTCTGATTGCTAGAATTTTGTCAAGGATTTTTGCATCTATGTTCATCAGTGATATTGGCCTGTAGTTTTCTTTTTTTGTGGCATCTTTGTCAGGTTTTGGTATTAGGGTGATGGTGGCCTCATAGAATGAGTTTGGAAGTTTACCATCCTCTGCAATTTTCTGGAAGAGTTTGAGTAGGATAGGTGTTAGCTCTTCTCTAAATTTTTGGTAGAATTCAGCTGTGAAGCCGTCTGGACCTGAGCTTTTGTTTGCTGGAAGATTTCTGATTACAGTTTCAATTTCCGTGCTTGTGATGGGTCTGTTAAGATTTTCTATTTCTTCCTGGTCCAGTTTTGGAAAGTTGTACTTTTCTAAGAATTTGTCCATTTCTTCCACGTTGTCCATTTTGTTGGCATATAATTGCTGATAGCAGTCTCTTATGGTCCTTTGTATTTCTGTGTTGTCTGTTGTGATCTCTCCCTTTTCATTTCTAATTTTATTGATTTGATTTTTCTCCCTTTGTTTCTTGATGAGTCTGGCTAATGGTTTGTCAGTTTTATTTATCCTTTCAAAGAACCAGCTTTTGGCTTTGTTGATTTTTGCTATGGTCTCTTTTGTTTCTTTTGCATTTATTTCTGCCCTAATTTTTAAGATTTCTTTCCTTCTACTAGCCCTGGGGTTCTTCATTTCTTCCTTTTCTAGTTGCTTTAGGTGTAGAGTTAGGTTATTTATTTGACTTTTTTCTTGTTTCTTGAGGTATGCCTGTATTGCTATGAACTTTCCCCTTAGGACTGCTTTTACAGTGTCCCACAGGTTTGGGGTTGTGTTTTCATTTTCATTTGTTTCTATGCACATTTTGATTTCTTTTTTGATTTCTTCTATGATTTGTTGGTTATTCAGCAGTGTGTTGTTCAGCCTCCATATGTTGGAATTTGTAATAGTTTTTCTCCTGTAATTGAGATCTAATCTTACTGCATTGTGGTCAGAAAAGATGCTTGGAATGATTTCAATTTTTTTGAATTTACCAAGGCTAGATTTATGGCCCAGGATGTGATCTATCCTGGAGAAGGTTTCATGTGCACTTGAGAAAAAGGTGAAATTCATTGTTTGGGGGTGAAATGTCCTATAGATATCAATTAGGTCTAACTGGTCTATTGTATCATTTAAAGTTTGTGTTTCCTTGTTAATTTTCTGTTTAGTTGATCTATCCATAGGTGTGAGTGGGGGTATTAAAGTCTCCCACTATTATTGTGTTATTGTTAATTTCCCCTTTCATACTTGTTAGCATTTGTCTTACATATTGTGGTGCTCCTATGTTGGGTGCATATGTATTTATAATTGTTATATCTTCTTCTTGGATTGATCCTTTGATCATTATGTAGTGACCTTCTTTGTCTCTTTTCACAGTCTTTGTTTTAAAGTCTATTTTATCTGATATGAGTATTGCTACTCCTGCTTTCTTTTGGTCTCTATTTGCATGGAAAATCTTTTTCCAGCCCTTCACTTTCAGTCTGTATGTGTCCCTTGTTTTGAGGTGGGTCTCTTGTAGACAACATATATAGGGGTCTTGTTTTTGTATCCACTCAGCCAGTCTTTGTCTTTTGGTTGGGGCATTCAACCCATTTACATTTAAGGTAATTATTGATAAGTATGATCCTGTTGCCATTTACTTTATTGTTTTGGGTTTGAGTTTATACACCCTTTTTGTGCTTCCTGTCTAGAGAATATCCTTTAGTATTTGTTGGAGAGCTGGTTTGGTGGTGCTGAATTCTCTCAGCTTTTGCTTGTCTGTAAAGCTTTTGATTTCTCCTTCATATTTGAATGAGAGCCTTGCTGGGTACAGTAATCTGGGCTGTAGGTTCTTTTCTTTCATCACTTTAAGTATGTCTTGCCATTCCCTCCTGGCTTGAAGAGTTTATATTGAAAGATCAGCTGTTATCCTTATGGGAATTCCCTTGTGTGATATTTGTTGTTTTTCCCTTGCTGCTTTTAATATTTGTTCTTTGTGTTTGATCTTTGTTAATTTGATTAATATGTGTCTTGGGGTGTTTCGTCTTGGGTTTATCCTGTTTGAGACTCTCTGGGTTTCTTGGACTTCAGTGATTATTTCCTTCCCCATTTTAGGGAAGTTTTCAACTATTATCTCCTCAAGTATTTTCTCATGGTCTTTCTTTTTGTCTTCTTCTTCTGGGACTCCTATGATTCGAATGTTGTAGCGTTTAATATTGTCCTGGAGGTCTCTGAGATTGTCCTCATTTCTTTTAATTCGTTTCTCTTTTTTCCTCTCTGATTCATTTATTTCTACCATTCTATCTTCTAATTCACTAATCCTATCTTCTACCTCTGTTATTCTACTATTTGTTGCCTCCAGAGTGTTTTTGATCTCATTTATTGCATTATTCATTATATATTGACTCTTTTTTATTTCTTCTAGGTTCTTGTTAAACCTTTCTTGCATCTTCTCAATCCTTGTCTCCAGGTTATTTATCTGTGATTGCATTTTGATTTCAAGATTTTGGATCAATTTCACTATCATTATTTGGAATTCTTTATCAGGTAGATTTCCTATCTCTTCCTCTTTTGTTTGGTTTGGTGGGCATTTATCCTGTTCCTTTACCTGCTGGGTATTCCTCTGTCTCTTCATCTTGTTTATATTGCTGCATTTGGGGTGTCCTTTCTGTATTCTGGAAGTTTGTGGAGTTCTCTTTATTGTGGAGTTTCCTCACTGTGTGTGGATTTGTACAAGTGGCTTGTCAAGGTTTCTTGGTTAGGGAAGCTTGTGTCGGTGTTCTGGTAGGTGGAGCTGGATTTCTTCTCTCTGGAGTGCAATGAAGTGTCCAGTAATGTTATGAGATGTCTATGGTTTTGTAGTAACTTTGGGCAGCCTGTATATTGGAGCTCAGGGCTGTGTTCCTGTGTTGCTGGAGAATTTGCATGGTATGTCTTGTTCTGGAACTTGTTGGCCCTTGTGTGGTGCTTGATTTCAGTGTAGGTATGGAGGCGTTTGATGAGCTCCTGTCAATTAATGGTCCCTGGAGTCAGGAGTTCCCTGGAGTCAGGGTTTGGACTTAAGCCTCCTGCTTCCAGTTTCCAGTCTTATTTTTACAGTAGTCTCAAAACTTCTCCTTCTATACAGCACCATTGATAAAACATCTAGCTGGGGTGGTGGGCTCCTGCTCACATGGCCAAGAGCAAGATCCAGGCACTAGAGGAAGCAGAGTAGAGACAGAAGTAACCCCTCTGGTAGCCTTCTTATATCTTCTTAGCATATCAAAGATGTATTTGAAAAAAATAGCTATGGAAATTATAATATAAGCAAGACTTGTCATTTATAGTTCATTCATTAGCATTTTCATTATCCTCTTCCATTCTGGTGTCATGGCACCAGTACATGGGGACATCAAGTAGGATTCTAGAACTTTCTTAACAGTATTTTTAAGATGCTCAAATGCTGTGATTATCTATCTTTATTACACACAAATACTTCCTTGTAAACGAATGTATGTAAAAGAAAACAAGAAATATATTAAGTATGTTCAAGACTCTGTTTTCTTTTCCAGAGCATAAAACCCAACATTTTCCAAAGGGGTAGGTTTGTTTCTTCCCAGTGGGTTGAGAGAGGTATAAGAAACAAAGAAAGTTGAAATAAATTAAAATCTCAGATTCCTTAGCCTCTTTTCCTTTGAGTAGCATACTGAAAAATCCTCTCAAAGAATCAACACCCAGGATACCTCATTACTAGAAATAGAGAGGGAAATGAGAAAGGGAGTAAAGAAAAAGCAACCCCTTAGCCTGAGAATAGATAAAAGAAGGCGAACAAAGTTCCTGGATGTGGAATCACACAAAGGTTAGCCATCTGAGGATAAGAAATGATATAAACTATTACCAAATAACAATGACAGCCTCGGTGAAAACTATCTGATTTTTGTGGGCCAATAAAAAGTAGCTGTAACTGACCTCTGGCAGATATTTGGGCAACATGTGTCCATTTATTTCAATGCATGACTTACAAGTACAGAAAATTTATGACAGTGGCCCTGTGGACATGCCTCTTCAAAGACCTAGGATATCAAGCCAAAGCATTAGCAATCTTATTTTTCCAACAGTCCCTGATGGCAGCTGTTGCTGCTACTTACCTACTGCCTCTCAGACCCATGCAGAACCCTCTATATTTGGCTTTGTAACACTGGGTGTCTGCGAACTACATATCCCAGACTAACTGCCAGTGGGAGACGCTGTTGGGAGGCCACCGAGAAGGAAAGGAGAAAAAGAAGCTCTCGCAGTATGACAGCACCTACACTACCATGTGTAAAACAGATAGCCAATGGAAATTTGCTGTTTGACTCAGGGAACTCAAATCGGGGCTCTGTAACAACCTAGAGGGGTGGGAAAGGGTAAGGGTGGGAGGGAGGTTCAAGAAGGAGGGGACAGATGTATACCTATGGTTGATTCATGTCGATGTATGGCAGAAAGCAAACCAATATTGTAAAGCAATTATCGGCCAATTAAAAATAAACGAATATTTTAAAAAGAAGCTCTCACTTCCAGTTCTCATGTGTATCCTTCTAGCATCTTTTATCAGTTTCAGAATCAGCTGTGCGTGATCCCCTCAGATCAGTCCAAGCAGTCAGTCTCTCTTCCAAGACAGTTAACTGTTCCCTTCTTTTCTTTGCTCTTCAGAGAGCAACGCCCTCTCTACCACTTCAAAACTGGTAGACTGGTAAAACTGGTAACTACACTTCATTATCCATTTTCGTAAACTGTTACATGAGTCTATCACTGGGAGATAAAAAGGTAATGTTACCGAGCCCAAGCTCCTGTTTGCCACAGGACATGCAGGACAGGCCAATAAATCGGGAGAGGGGTTGTTGGAGCAAGGAATAATGACTTTAATGGGAAGGCTAGCAAATTGAGACGGAGAAGGCAATGGCACCCCACTCCAGTACTCTTGCCTGAAAAATCCCATGGAGGGAGGAGCCTGGTAGGCTGCAGTCCATGGGGTCGCTAAGAGTCGGACACGACTGAGCGACTTCACTTTCACGCACTGGAGAAGGAAATGGCAACCCACTCCAGTGTTCTTGCTTGGAGAATCCCAGGGACGGGGGAGCCTGGTGGGCTGCTGTCTATGGGGTTGCACAGAGTCAGACACGACTGAAGTGACTTAGCAGCAGCAGCAAATTGAGAAGATAACAGACTAGCCTCTCAAAAAATCTTCCCTTAGTCAGAATTCAGGGTCTTTTTGTATACAATAGAGAGAAAGGGAGGGACTTTTAATGGAACCAACCAGTGGCAGAGCTGGGCTGTTAACGGTCACTGGTTGACAGCTGCTTACTTGCTTGGGGGGAGGGGCCTACCGGGGTGCTCAGCCAATGGCTGAGCAGGACCGTTACAGCTGGCGTCTGTCTGGATGGAGCGTGCAGGCCGGTGCCAGATGCCTTGGGTCCCCTCTGGGACCACCACTACAGTAACACAACTACATGCTTTGCTATATGCGCATGAACTGAATAAAAGATGAGCAGTGAACAGTCACTGCCAGACTTTGAAGGAGACAACGTGATTATTCACTGATCATGATACACATCTCTTACATGACAATGTGTGGAGGGAAGAGCTAGTGGTGATATTTGTACTTGATACAGTTAATCACAGTTAATATACTGTGGTATGTGTTAGTCGCTGAGTCATGTCTGACTCTTTGCAACCCCATAGACTGTAATCTGCAAGGCTCCTCTGTCCAAGGAATTCTCCAGGCAAGAATTACTGGAGTGGGTTGCCATCTCCTTCTCCAAATATACTGTGGTAACTGACTTGAATCATGGTATTTGAGGACTGGTGTTATTTAAGTAAAGTGCTGTCACTGAAATGTGTGCACATTGTAATGGTCTAAAGCAAGGGCTGCCTATAGTTATTTGTGTTAAGACTCAAAAATTTCGGAGTTCATAACTTCCTTCCTTTTGAATCTTACATAACTCATCCAATGTACCTCCAGATATACTTGAAACGAATTCATAGTAAAATATTCTGAACAATGGAGTTCTGTCCATTCTCTATATTCTTTATTTCATCATGCTATTTACACCTCTTCTGGCATTCACATACTAGATGTGTGAGTCGTGATGATTTGTGCCCACTGACTCATTTTTCACTGAGAGCTGCTCTGCTCAGCAGGTTTTTGTGTAAGAATAGCCGAGGATGAGATGCATACATAGATTATAGTTGTCTGGTACAGAAGTTGATTCAATGTTAGCAATTTCTCACAACTTCCTGTTCTATAATCCCACACATCCATGCCCTTTCCTTTGGGACATTGCTTTATTAGAGTAAGCAGCAGATATTTTCTGCCATGTTGGTGGCTGGGCAATATGACTTGTTTGAGCTGAAGAAATACAGGTGGACATGGAAACTTGCCAGTATGAGGTCTCAAGACACACGACTTGTTTGGTTATCTGCCATGAGAAGAGAATTCCCAAGAAGCTCCTCCTCCTTCAGCTAAGGCCCCAGTGGAACAGAGCTGAAGCCAAAGCATAACCTGGAGCAAAGGTTCCCAGTTGACCCCAGTTGTAGCTGATCCACCATCAACCTGTGGACATGCAGGAAAATAAAGGATGAGTTTGGGATATTTCATTACACCACCACCCCCATCTCTCTCTCTCCCCTGCTCTATCTCTCTTTGGTAATAGCTGATTAATATAGGACAACAGTATGCACTTAGCCAATTAGAATCCACTCTCCGAAATTACACTATAGACTCTATAGAATGCTATGCTAAGTCACTTCAGTCGTGTCCGACTCTGTGCTACCCCATAGATGGCAGCCCACCAGGCTCCCCCGTCCCTGGGATTCTCCAGGCAAGAACACTGGAGTGGGTTGCCATTTCCTTCTCCAATGCATTAAAGTGAAAAGTGAAAATGAAGTCACGCAGTCCTGTCCGACTCTTCGCGACCCCATGGACTGCAGCCCACCAGACTCCTCCGTCCATGGGATTTTTCAGGCAAGAGTACTGGAGTGGGGTGCCATTGCCTTCTCCGTTAGTATAGAATAGCGGTCCCCAAACTTTATTGGCACCATTCAATGCTTTCATGGACATTTTTTCCACAGACCAGAGTGGGGAGGATGGCTTCAGGATAATTCAAGCCCATTACATTTACTATGCACTTTATTTCTATTATTACTATCTCGGCTCCACCTCAGCTAATCAGGAGGTTTGGGATCCCTGGTATAGAATACAAAGCAGAATGGAGAAGAAACAAAGATAAAGCTAATACACTATATAGTGCGGCATCTCTCAACCTTGAACAATTTTGGAATTCCTGAACATATATACTTCTTAAGCCAGTTTCCCCACAAGATGCAGAGCTCATAGGGAGTGCTGGAAGCAGCTCAAGTTCTTTGCGATACAAAAAGCACAGCTCTCAGAGTTCCACAGGCTCCATGGCACTTTAAATTAGGGCTCCAGAGTATTTAGTAGCAGCTGGAGTAAAGAAGGGGAAATACTGAGACTTTCCACAGGATTCCCCACATCTACACTAGACCAGATCAGAGGGTAAATCCAACTCATCTTCCCAGATGAGACACTGGGGGTGGCTGGTGGAACTATCCCACATCCATTTTCATTACAACTCTCTGAGCCTTCTTTTCCCCAAGACATGGAGCTCAGACGTGCTGTTTTCTATCCCCCGGGACTTGATAAATAATTATTAATCCATTGAGTCATTACCATGTCCCAAATAAATCCTTGACTTACACGGCTTCATCACATTTTCTCAATTGTTCAGTGAGAAAGATGTTTTTTCAGCCTTGCTTTACATATGAGACCGAGACCTATACTCTGAATCATTTGCTTGATGTCACATAGGAATACTAAAGCCAGGTGCGCTCTCTGCTTATCTTATGCTACTGGTTTCTCAGAAGCAGTAGCAGGGACCAAAAGTACCAGCTCTTGCCCTGTAAAGATTTGCATTACTCCAGGTATCAAGACACAGCTTGAAAGAGACACATAGTTCAGAGACAGAAAAAACGAAAAACAAATTTTGTGTCTTTTATTCCTATCAAGCATAGACAAACACATGTTTTTCTTACATAGGGTGTGTTTTTAAGGCTGGTGTCAGGTTTTGTTATTTCATCTTTCTTCGCTGGGATTCTTCTTCTCACCAATATCCCTTTTTCCACCTTTATTATTCAAAATTTCCCTTCTCTCTTTTCCCAGAAAAACCCAGAGCAGCTTAATCCATTTATTTTACAAATATTTTGGATGCTTACTATGAGCAAGGTACTTACATTTTGTAATGGACAATTATTTAAGACTCCGGTTGTGTTAAGATTGTGGGGATTAATTGTGAATGACAATCAGCATCGACCAGCACTTGACACCTGCCTCAGTCATGACCAAAAGCACTATCAAAATGGATTTAAAATACAGAATTTGGTTAATTTCTTACATTTCTGTCTGCCACGTTCCATTTGGCTTGACAACCACACTCCAGCATACACTAGAATACTCACTGCTCTCACAGCTCCTCTGTCATCCCTTCTTATGATGGACCCTGAAATGTCTTATCAATTACAAACTCCCTTACATTCTTAATCTCCTCCTTCCCGTTGACTCTTTTCCTTCAGTATATAAAATATGCTCATGTGTCTACTATTCTTAAAAGAAAAAACCACCACCACCTTTCCTTTAACCAGCAAGCTACAACACTGAATTTTGCCTTCCCCTTTCCTCCATTCAGAGGCCACCTAGTGGAGGGGCTTCCCTCATAGCTCAGTTGGTAAAGAACCTGCCTGCAATGCAGGAGACCAGGTTCAGATGTTAGTCTCCACCTAACATCTCAGTTACTCTTCATTCCATAGCAGTATGTCTTTTCTTTCCATTAAACTATGTATAGATTTATGAATTGTCAAATACAGCTTGACCTTACTTGACTTCTTATTTGATCAGACTCTCATTTGTGAAGCTCTCTCTTCCTTTGGGTTTTGTGACATCACTTCAGTTTGGTCTTTTCTTCTAGCAAACTTTCATCTACTTCAAGGTCACCTCCTCCTCCAGTCCTTGCAAATAGTGGAGTTCACCATCCTTACTCTTCCCTCTGCATGCTACATGTCCTCTCTGGAGAATCTCCTTCATGTAGATGGTTCCTAGACCTGTCTCTGCATCCCAGACTTCTCTCCTAAGACATCTGCCCACAGTTCACTTCCATTTCAATATGCCACAGGCCCTGAAGCTCAACATTCAGAAATGAGTTCAACTTCTTTTCCTGTTCTACAAACCTGCTCCCAATCCCACAAGCCCCTTCTCACAACCATCCAACTTTACTGCTCACCCCAGAAACCTGGGTTTTCTCTGCCCTTATTATGCTCAATGTCCGCCCTTCACTCTCCTTACCCTTGCAAAAGTCATCTTTTAAAACTGTAAATATAATCATTTAACACTCTACTTGCAGGGAGAAATATCAATAACCTCAGATAAGCAGATGACACCACCCTTATGGCAGAAAGTGAAGAGGAACTAAAAAGCCTCTTGATGAAAGTGAAAGAGGAGAGTGAAAAAGTTGGCTTAAAGCTCAACATTCAGAAAACGAAGATCATGGCATCCGGTCCCATCACTTCATGGCAAATAGATGGGGGAACAGTGGAAACAGTGGCTGACTTTATTTTGGGGGGCTCCAAAATCACTACAGATGGTGACTGCAGCCATGAAATGAAAAGACTCTTACTCCTTGGAAGGAAAGTTATGACCAACCTAGATAGCATATTCAAAAGCAGAGACATTACTTTGCCAACAAAGGTCCATCTAGTCAAGGCTATGGTTTTTCCAGTGGTCATGTATGGATGTGAGAGTTGGACTGTGAAGAAGGCTGAGTGCCGAAGAATTGATGCTTTTGAACTGTGGTGTTGGAGAAGACTCTTGAGAATCCTTTGGACTGCAGGGAGATCCAACCAGTCCATCCTAAAGGAGATCAGTCCTGGGTGTTCTTTGGAAGGACTGATGCTGAAGCTGAAACTCCACTACTTTGACCACCTCTTGCGAAGAGCTGACTCATTGAAAAAGACTCTGATGCTGGGAGGGATTGGGGGTAGGAGGAGAAGGGGACGACAGAGGATGAGATGGCTGCTTGGCATCACTGACTAGATGGACGTGAGTCTGAGTGAACTCCAGGAGTTGGTGATGGACAGGGAGGCCTGGCGCGCTGTGCTTCATGGGGTCGCAAAGAGTCGGACACGACTGAGCGACTGAACTGACTGACTGACCCTCACTTCTGTCTTTCATTCCATCACCTTCTTTCTTAAAAACTTTAAAACCTTTCAGTGCCCTCCCCTCCAACACCACAGGGTGAAGTTCAAAGCTTTTACCATGCTCCAAACCTTGTTTCTTTTCAGACTCCTTCTATCCTAGCTTCTATTTTCCATAAAGCCCTTTCAGTTCAGTTGCTCAGTCGTGTCTGACTCTTTGCGACCCCATGAACCGCAGCACACCAGGCCTTCCTGTCCATCACCAACTCCCGGAGTTCATCCAAACTCATGTCAATCGAGTCGGTGATGCCATCCAGCCATCTTATCCTCTGTCGTCCCCTTCTCCTCCTGCCCCCAATCCCTCCCAGCATCAGAGTCTTTTCCAATGAGTCAACTCTTCACATGAGGCGGCCAAAGTATTGGAGTTTCAGCTTCAACATCAGTCCTTCCAAAGAACACCCAGGACTGATCTCCTTTAGGATGGACTGGTTGGATCTCCTTGCAGTCCAAGGGACTCTCAAGAGTCTTCTTCACCACAGTTCAAAAGCATCAATTCTTCAGCGCTCAGCCTTCTTCACAGTCCAACTCTCACATCCATACATGACCACTGGAAAAACCATAGCCTTGACTAGATGGATCTTTTTTGGCAAAGTAATGTTTCTGCTTTTGCATATGCTATCTAGGTTGGTCATAACTTTCCTTCCAAGGAGTAAGCGTCTTTTCATTTCATGGCTACAATCACCATCCAAAGGATTTTGGAGCCCAAAAAAGTAAAGTCTGACACTGTTTCCCCATCTATTTGCCATGAAGTGATGGGACCGGATGCCATGATCTTCGTTTTCTGAATGTTGAGCTTTAAGCCAACTTTTCCACTCTCCTCTTTCACTTTCAACAAGAGGCTTTTTAGTTCCTCTTCACTTTCTGCCATAAAGGTAGTGTCATCTGCTTATCTGAGGTTATTGATATTTCTCCCAGCAATCTTGATTCCAGCTCGTGCTTCTTCCAGCCCAGCGTTTCTCATGATGTACTCTGAATATAAGTTAAATAAGCAGGGTGACAATATACAGCCTTGACGTACTCCTTTACCAATTTGGAACCAGTCTGTTGTTCCGTGGAGAAAGCAAAAGAGTTCCAGAACAACATCTATTTCTGCTTTGTTGACTATGCCAAAGCCTTTGACTGTGTGTATCATAATAAACTGTGGACAATTCTGAAAGAGATGGGAATACCAGACCACCTGACCTGCCTCTTGAGAAACCTGTATGCAGGTCAGAAAGCAACAGTTAGAACTGGACATGGAACAGACTGGTTCCAAATAGGAAAAGGAGTACGTCACAGTCTATTAATAATTACTTCTTTTTGCCACTCCTCTGAGAACTTATTTCCATTACTTGATATTTATGGAAACTATTTTTCCCTTAAATATCAAGAAAAAGAGAAGAGCTAAAAATGGATTATGGGATGGCAAGATGTTTGTTTACCCATGGTCTGGAGAGGTGTATGGCAGGAAATAGAAGATGTGTTAAAAACAAGCAAGCAAGCTCTGAGCAGATGCTGTGCACTGGATCACAGGAACAAAGCTGGTCGAGTTGGAGACGGGTCACTGACTTTCTCATGCCACAGGGCAGCTTTGGCATCCTGGGAAGGGGAGAGGGTCACTGTGCAGGTTACCAGTAAAGCAGCGTTTCAACAGAGGCCACATAGTGGGGCTTCCCTCATAGCTGAGTTGGTAAAGAATCTGCCTGCAATGCAGGTGACTGGGTTCAATTCCTGGGTTGGGAGGATCCCCTGGAGAAGGAAATGGCAACCCACTTCGAGTGTTCTTGCCTGGAGAATCCCATGGACAAAGGAGCCTAGCAAGCTACAGTCCACGGGGTGGCAAAGAGTCCAACATGACTAAAGCGACAAAACCACCATCACCACATAGTGGTAGCAGCTGTGGTGAAGAGTCCAGACTGAATCTAGGAAGGAAGACTGTAAGATGAGCTGTTTGGGAAATTCTGAGTTTAATTGGGAAAGATGGTAAAGGGGGGATGCTAGTTAGCAGTTTCACAGGTGGGGGCTATGTAGCAAATGGTATTCCTACTTGAAAAGAAGAGTGAAGTCATTTGATGGGAACTCTTAATTCCATTACCAAAGCTAAAATCACAATGAATTTTTCTTTCTCTTCTTTCCTCTAGTTACAGTGAGGGTTTGTCTCTTACAACCTAAGGATGGTCCTTCTAATTGCACTTTGATCTTTTCTCCTCCCATCTTTGGGGCCCGATAAACTAGCATTATCACCTTTTCACTGGGACTCCTTTCTGCAGAGATTCAAATGTGATTAAGTCTCTGGCCTCCCTTTATCCCGTCTGCCTTGCAGACTTCTAACATTTCTCTTCTACCCTTAAAAATCTTCTCAAAAAACCTGTTTATACTGTGTCTCCAGAGCCTTACCCTCATTTCTCTCAGCATAGCCCATTTTGTGTGTGTGTGTTAATTGCTCAGTTGTGTCTAGCTCTTGCGACCCCATGCACTGTAGCCCACCATGCTCTTCTGTCCATGGGATCTCCATGCAAGAAGATCCCTTGCATGGGTTGCCATTCCCTTCTATCTCTCTATCCATCATTAAAAATCAGTGAGTTCCCATTCTCTTCTGTCTATTCATCATTAAAAAGCAGAAAAGCAAAACAAATAGACAAAACATATTCCAGGGTTATCAATGACGTCTGTATCCTAAGATCGAGTGGACGTTTTCACATTTCATCTTGCAACATTTGAAACTGTTAATCATTTCCTTATTCCTAAAATAAAGTGGGATTTTATTTTTTATAGTTTGGCCTCTATAAATCCCATTCCTGGTTTTCTTTCTACTTCTGTCATTGCCCCTTCTAATTTTCCTTTGCAGAATCTACCCACATTATCTGGATTAAATGTCGAGTTCCTCACTCTATATACTTGATCCCTAGGAATTTCCTGGTCACCCACAGATTAAGATTTCTGTAGTAAATCATTCTCAACATTGTGTCTGTGTTGTAGCCACACTGGGTTTCTCTCATTCTTCAAATGCACATTTGGTCCCTCGATAATAAGTTTGTACAACACTGTTCACTCCCTCCAAGACTATGCTCCCCCAGAGTAACTCCTGCTCAGCTCTCATATCTCAAATGAAAGATCACTTTTTATGGGAAGCCTTTCCTAAGTTAGATCCATTCACTTGATACTTTTACAAAGCTCTGTTCCTTCCCAGCATTTCATTTATAACTTTGCTTTTGTTCTGTTTCCTTCCCCCTTTGAATGATTTCAACCCTCCTGAACTATTAAAGGTCAGGAAGAGTACATTAAGAGTCGGCTTTTTTTCTCGTCTCCCAGCTTCTCATAGGTGGTGCCATGTCTCATTCTGAAGTCCTTTCAGGCAGCAATGCTGATGGGAAGAGTTAAGAGTCAACATGTACACAGGACTACTTCATCTACTGGCACTGGTTGTGGTTTAACCAGTGGGAGAAATAAGTCTGCACTAATTTCAAAAGTTTTCAAGTGCGCAAACTCCATTTATTCCTTTTACATACCTCAGATACTTGCTCTCAAGACCTCATTCTTTAGGGAGAGCACACATCCAAGACATTTTCTTAGATTGCACTCTAAACTGGGACTAGATGCTACTCTGCCTTTGTGAAAATTAAAATTCACATACAGTTGTAAGAATTAATGGTGAAAGATCCCATTACCCTTTACCAAATTCCCCCTAATCCAATGGTAAATCTTTCAAAAACCGTACTGGTTATCACCACCAGTACACTCATATTGACAGACAAGATAGAGAACATCTCCATCATCGTAAGGATCCCTAATGTTGTCCTTTCACAACCACTTCCCTCCCACCTCCAAAATCACTGGCAACTACTGGTCTTCCCCACCTCAAACTTTGTCATTTCAAGAATGTTATGTAAATAGAATCATTCAATAGCCTTTTGGAGCTAGCTAATTTCATTCAGCGTAGTCTCTGGAGATTCATCCAGAAGTGGCATGAATCGATAGTTTGTCTTTTATTTTTACTGTTGAGTAGTATTTTCCTGAAATGGATGTATCAGTAACCATTCACCCACTGAATAATATGGATTATTTCCTTTTTTTACTGTTATGAATAAAGCTTCTCTGGTATTTCTGTACAAGTATTTGTGTGAAGGTAAGTTGAATGTTCAAGAGTACAACTGCTGGTTTGTGTGACAGTTGTATGTTTAGCTTTTTAAGAAACCACACTGTTATCCAGAGTAGCTATTCAACTCCCACCAGCGATGTGATCTAGTTTCTCTGCATCCTTGACGTCGGTTTTTACTTTGGCCGTTCTGATAGGTATGTAGTGATGTCACACTGTGATTTTAATTTCCACTTCCCTAATGGCCAAAGATGTTAAATATCTTCTCATGAGCTTATTTGCCATTTGAACGTCATTTCTGAGGAAACAGGTCCGTCTTTCGCCTATGTTCTACTTAGATTGTTTTTCATTCTTGAGCTTTGTTATTGATATAATCTAGATACCAATTCTGACATATACTAGAAACATGGTTTGCAAGTCGTCTTCTACTTTGTAGCTTATCTTTTTGTCCTTTTAACAGGTTCTTTCACAGAGCAAAAGTTTTAAATTTTGATGATGTCCAATCTATCAAGTTTTTATGGATTAAGCTTTTGGTATCGTCTTAAGAACTTTTCTTGCCTAGCTTTAGGTTCCAAAGATTTCCTGGATTTTTTTTCCTATTATAGTCACATATTTAAGTCAACGTTCCATTTTGAGTTGAGTAAGGTGTAAGATTTAACTCAGGGTTCATTTTGGTTTTCCCAACGGATGTTCAATTGTCCTAGGACCATTTGTTGAAAAGGCTGTATTTCTTCAATTGCTTTGGCACTTTGTTAAAAATCAGCTGGACATACTCATGTGCGTCTGTGACCTCTATGCTATTCCAGTGATCTGTGTCTATTTCTCCCATAAAGAACCCAGTTTAGAGAAGAAATATTGTACGACATCCCTTCTATGTGGAACCTAAAAAGAAATAATACAAGTGAATTTACGTACAAAACAGAAACAGACTCAGAGACTTCGAGATCAAGCTTATGGTTGTCCAGGAGGAGCTTTGGGGGAGAATTGATACACGTGTATGTTTGGCTGAATCCCTTTGCCATTCACCTCAAACTATCACAACATAGTTATCAGCTATATCCCAATACAAAATAAAAAGTTTTAAAAAAGAACAGTCTCGATAACTTTAGCTATAAAATTACTCTTAAAATTGGATTTCTTCCACTTGATTAGTCTCTTAAAAATTTGTTTTATTCTAGTTCTCTTGCCTTTCCATATAAATTTTAGTACGATCTTGTGTCCACACACACACAAAATTATGTTAAACCTGTGTTATCAGTGTTAAATTTGTTTACCAGTTCTGGGAGAACTGACACATTTATTTTGGGGCTTTCTGACATAGGACTGTCTCTCCATTTCCTTAGGTCTCCTTTGATACTTTTTATCAGCATTTTGTAGTTTTCAGCATACAAGTCCTGCACACACTTTGTTAGATTTACACCTAAGTATGTGACTTTTTCATTTACTAGACTTGGCACTGTATTTTTAATTTCAGCCTCCTTGTATTCCAAGGTAGTATTTAGAAATACAACTGATTTTTCTGTCTACTGTATGCAGTACACCATACTTGTTCACATTTGGAACATACGTAATTGTTCACATTTGGAACATTTCCAGGTCCAACTGGGGAAGTACTACAGGTAGGTTACATACACAGCACAGTAAAAATAGAAAAAAAAAAATCTGGGACATCAAATCCGGACATTAGGCATAAATGGTATGGCTTATGCTCTCTTGTCAGATTAGAGTTCTTTGTGAGGAGGGACCTAAGAACTAGATCAAATTGCTATCATAATCCCCATCTTGCTCTCCCATGAGAAACGGAAGTAGGACCCTGAATAGATGTGCCCTGGAGACATGCTTTTCCATGGAATTTCCTTGTCTTTTGGTGCTATATAAAGCTTATCAGTTGAGAAAAATGAAAATGTACTACTTGCTTCCAGGTCAGAACTTCCACAAATGCAGGACTAAATCTATAGCCTATCCTTCTCTTCCCATCCTTGGCACCTTAGATGGATCTGTTCTTTTGTGAGCACTCCCACTCTGGGAATTCTCTCCTTTTTTCACTGCTTGTTGTTTAATCGCTAAGTCATGCCTGACTCTTTTCGACCTCATGGACCATAGCCCATCAGGCTCCTCTGTCCATGGGATTTCCCAGGCAAGAATACTCAAGTGGGTTGCTATTTCCTTCTCCAGGGGATCTTCCCAACCCAGGGATCAAATCCAGGTCTCCTGCATTGCAAACTCTTCACCGTCTGAGCCACCAGGGAAGTCCTTTCCACTGGAGACCTTGACAAAACAAAAGTTAAAAGACCTACTTCTTTTAGGTTGACTGAATTGTTGGTTACAATTGTTTTTAATATATGCAGTTTTCATACTATTCTAAATATGACATGCATGAGGACTGTCATGACTAGTAACTGGTTCAGTATTCAGTGTTTTTGTCAAGATACCTATTTGGTTTTTACTTAAATTCTTACCTTAGGCAGACATGACAATTGTTAAATGCCAGAGATCTCCTTTTTAATCATTAATTTGTTAATTCTGAATATTAACTTGATAAGAAAAAAAATGTAAAGCTGGCACATCTACTAGTTATTTATCACCAAAAACCAAAACCCTAAACAAGCAAAATACTGCATTAAACTTAGTACAAATTTGCTTCTAACTCCAAACTTTCAGTTATAATTTCTAAGTATTTCTCCAACACAGACTTTAATTAAAAAAATAAAATAAAATAAAGGGTATCTATTCAGTTTTAAGTCACAGATGTTACTTAAAAAAAAATAGATTGGTAATGTCCCTGAAAATTCTGATTTAAATGAGGTATTAAGGACAAATAGCATTTTAACATTAGGAAAAAAAAAAAGGTCAAGATGTGAGACTCTTAAGGTTTACTTTTTTGTAATTTGTACTGTACCCTCTTTGAAGTCAGAAACATAAAATTGGTCTTTTCATTAACTCCATGACCTAAATTCAAAATCTTCAACACAAATACAGGGCATATTATATTTCAGATTATCAGAATGATTCTCACAGCACTGAATACAAGTTCTTGCATAGTACTTCAATAATATACATTTGGGATATATAAAAAGTAAATTAATGATCAATTTAAGAAAACTCTGCTATAACACTGTAAAACCCTTGAATACTGGAACTGTCCTATTATAATTAGAAAAAATATTAGATAAAACATGACCATGGATAGCTCAGGAAAATATTCAAGCAATATTTTGCAAGGAATCTTATTATTCTGAATAAAATGACTCTTCTAAAAATGGACTTTTATATAAGGAAATATATGGAACCCATCATTTTCTCATTTCTACGTAATTTTTTTCACAGTTTACTTCTCTTTATGTACTTCAATCACCAATGTTCATGAACTTCATGGGAAAGACAAATTTTTCTGGAAGCAGTCTGCAGAGCTGAGATAAAAAATAAGGGGAGTTTGTTTTTACTGTAAATTATTTGATACCTCTTTCAGTATTCTTATAGTGGCTATGGTATTAAGAAATGGAAATTCCAGTCCTTATTCTGTCATTTATTTTAACTTATTTAATAAAGACAAAGGTTATCTGCCCTACTGTCCAATAAGACTAGTTATGAGACTGTGTAAGTTCTTGAAAGTTTATAAAATGCTGTAACAAAAGTATACAAATCTGTAGTTCCAAGGGGGGAAACAAACTGCTATGGTAGGGAATATAAAATCCTGCCACAACATACTATAGAAAATAAAAAGAGCTTAACCACTATAACAAGCATTAATTTGCTATGTTTAGAACAAGTTCAGTAAGTTCACATTTACAAAGAAAACTGAATGAATGGTCTTTTCCAAAGCTAAATTATGAAAATAGGTGTTCATACCTATTTGCCTATAAAAGATCAAATTAAAGTATATCATTTAAAAAATAATGTACTTTGATGCAGCAGTTCTGAGAAAATATCTTGAAGAAATAATCTAAGATGTTTAAGGATATGGCATTATTTACAATAAAATAAAAGCTGGAAAAGTCCTAAGTGCCCCAAATGAGGAGACAATACACTATGAGTCATCTACAAATGGAGGGGCTTTAAAAATGGTATATTAACCTATTACCATACATGGAAAGACAAAGCAATATGCATTATATAATCCCATTTTAAAATGTCTGGGGATCATTTGTAAATGACAGGCTTTCTATCATCCTACCTCTTTGTCTTTTTATTTTGAATGTCTAGCTTTTTGACAGTATGTCATATGTGATTTTTTACAGGATTAAAAAAGACCAAATCCACTCATACTCTATACAGAAGTATTTCCCAGGTTAAGTGAAGGCTAACATGATTATTCTGCAAATATTCCACATATTATATAATTTTTAATAATTTTACTGTCGTCATGTATTAACCAAAGTCCTCTATCTCAAGCCAGAGACTTCTATTTCATAACCAGATCTCTAATTGGATTTTTATCGACTTATGCACTTTGAAATGATAATGTATTTTCCTGTAGAAACAGTGGAAGATAGGCAACTACCAAATTTATTTAACCCATGTTATAGATAACAGAAGGAATACCTGCAATTAAAAAAAAAAAAAATATCACAATACTGTTCACTCAATAAAAGCATGAAATGAACATGTTGAATGCTGGAAAAGCAGATCAAATTAGATCAGGAGAATAAACATTCAGATGAAAACTGAAAATTATGGAGGGACGTTCTGAAAACTTTCATTGGCCTTCGAGGTTGACAGAAATGCTTTATGTCTCTAATTTCACTTCAGAATCTATGGTAGTCCTTCTCTGATATCAGAGTATCATTATACAATCACTCATGATAAGGAGAAACTTTTTAGTCCCCAAATGAAATAAAGAGAACATTTCCAGCAATAAATAGGCAAGAACTAGGGAGAAAAGGGATACGGAAGATTTTTGTATATGTGTGACAAAAGGAGTCAAGAACACTTTGGTACCAAAGGTGACTTAAAACAATTTTAAGTGAGAATGGCTGTGAAGAGAGGAAGAGGCAATATAGAGCCATTTCTTCATATAAATATTTTCAGAATTTTCAACTGTGCAATGCCTGAGAGCTGCAAATTTTCCTTTCTACTCTATGTTAATATAATTGATGCAAAATGCAGGACAATTTTAAAAAGTTAACAACTGCTTTTAGTAAGACTATTTTATTTAAAAAATTTTCAAAATATAAAAATAATAAACATTATGGGTATTAACAAACAAAACAACATAATTCAACTATAAATAATAAAAACGTTGACAACCCCACATAAACACGTAATACTATAAACATTCTAGGCATACAAGAGTAGTTTTCTAGTTCAAGTTTTACCATTTTCAAGTTTTATCACTTTAAAAATAAACAAAAAAGCTGCTACAGCTTAACCAATTACTTTCGCTCCACTCAAAGAGCAGGGAATTTTCCCCCCATGCCAACACACATTCATGAAATGGGATACTTATGGGCACAGGTATTAAAAACTGGAATAATCCAGTCTCCAGACAAGAAGGAATTCCTTTGGTGCTTTTAGGTTCAACAATCCACAGAAATTGAGTTCAACTAAACCACTATTAAAGGAAATCTTGTGCCAGACATGTTCTGAAGTAATATCACACCCAAAACAGGTTCAGGATTCTGAGAATCAAAAGTAAACATCTATGAATGCTTTGCTGATACTTAAAAACTGTATCTCAAGAACATTCACTAAGGTGCTGGAATGAAGTCTTGCAGATGCAGAAAATCTGCACATCAACACAAAACTTGTACAATGTAAATAATACATCTCTTTACAACTCATCAAATGTTCTATAAATATTTAAGAATTACCCTGCCTCCTGATGAGTAAAAGACAGATGGGAATTGAATGCAGAAGAGGATTACACCATTTTTTAGGATTAGAAAAGTTTTCCATTTGCAATTGGGAAAACTGAGCCATGCTCAATGTATCATTTTTTTTTTGTTTTAGTCTAGTCATATTAACCATTCCTCTTATCAAAAGAGCTGCTGACAAATTGAAGAAAATATTTTCTTTCTGGGAAGTTGGACACCAATTAGTATAATGTCATTCTGCATCATTCTCTTTAAATTACAGGGTGTTTCTAATTGGCTGGGCTCTTTACCTGGCTCATCACAGACCACTTTTATAATTATGCTGCTAGATCAGATTAAGTTATAAGCAATCATAGATTTAAGCTCAGCAAAGTCTGGATAACAGGTTGAAAAATGATATTGAGAGGTTTTGTAGCACCAATGACTTTTTCCTAAGACACTTGAGGGGCTGCATCACTTTAAAGTATTATTTCTCTTGTAAACAAGACCAAAAATATTCAATTGATCTGTACTTTGAGCACAAATATTTATAAACTCTATTTGAAAAAAAACACACACATATAGCATGACTAGGGCAGCTAATAGTGTAAAATCTAAGTATATTGAAAAATATAAAGATATATAAAAGGCTTTCATAATGCAATCGTGCAGAGGTAAACTGCTTCATTCAATTACACAAAAGTGATTCTGTACAGTTATCTACATATAGCTCCATGAGAATCCTCTTCAGGAAAATGAAATAATGAAAATCCTCATCTTTAATTAATAAACATATGGGAAATTATTAAAATATGTACCTGACCTACCAGATCTCAAAGCAATTTTTCAAAAAGAGCAATGATTTTTAACGAGAATTAAATCATCTCAACTTCTGATTCCCAATGGCATGTTCAATTTCATTTTGCTTTATTTTGTTTTTAATTTAAAAGCAAGGGGGTGAAAAAAAAGGAAGATGACAAAATAAGAGAGAGTAGTGGTATGTGATCCACAGCTATTAACCAACCCAAAGCTGATAACAGCCAAGTACGGTCTCTTCAGAGAATTATCTTTGGGTTTTCAGCCTAGCACGTTAGAGCTATTCTAACTATTACACAGAGAGAGAAGCTTTCCTTACAAAGAAAAAATACTGAACTAATCTGGGAAAATATCTGCAAACTCCCAGCGGCCACATGTTAGTTTACAATGTGAACTAATACAAAAGTCTAATTTTAAAATGCCTTGTAGGCTACAAGGTCATACGTAAGAAAAATTTCCAAAATACTTACTGTTCCTTTAAACCAAGCCTACATTAACCATGCTGTTTTCAATTAATATGAATCAAAATAGATAATTTACATTATGCCTGACATATTCATTCTTTTTTCCTGACGACAAATGCAATGCATACTCAAGAAAAAGTGCTTGCAGAACAGTTAACTTTGCACAAAAAGGTGAGAATGTGAGCGTGGCTGAATGGAACTAAAAACAAAAGGAAAACAAGGGTGAAGAGAATCAAATACAATTTGGACTCTTTTAATGAAAACTTTTGATCAAGTATTGACTTCTAAAATGTTAATGAGAATCCAAGAAGGAATACTAAGAAATTAATGTTCTGAAAACTTTATGGTGCCCATTATAAAGAGGGTATTTTGGATGAAAATTTAGAATAAAATTTAACTTCACTCTTTATAAATAATTCTACACCATATTGCTTATAAGTAAAGAACACGGACATACACCTCTTAAGGCAAGAAATCTACAGTCTTTAACAGTGTTAGACACACACTATTTCCCCTTGCTTTTAAGATTGTCTTTGATGTCTTCGTTGCAAGTGAAGAAAACAAGGAAACACTGTGTAAATTAGACGTTCATTAGATATTTCTCAGTATTTATAATTCACAGATCATCCCATACTACTTGAAAAGCAAATTATTCTCCTTGTTGATTTTGAAGAGTTAAGAATTTTTTAAAAATTATTTGGGTAAGTGGCCTTGGCGTAGACTTCAATAAATATATTTAGAAGAAACAGGCAAGTTATTACCATGTGAAAAAAATATTTTAACCATTTGTTCAAAATTATTGTAAGTAACCACCCTAACTCCAGAAATGTATCCTAAAGCCCAGAAAAATTAAAGCCAAACCACGGTTTAACTTTTTAATCATTTTCATCATTCTAGATTGTTCATGCTGATGAACATAGTATCATGGCTTTATAGATTTCCTAGATACAATTTCAACTTGGCTGAGCCTGAAAACTCATCTCATGTTAGGAAAACCAAGAGGATTTGTTTTTCCTTCTTAGAGTGTTTAAAAACAAACAGCTATAAAGGGGAGAAAACATTTAAGTATAAGATCAGACAAAGCACACACTCAGATTTACTTCTGGACTCAGATGTACCCTAAAATTGAACTGGAAAAATAAAAATGCTAATTATGGTACATGTAAACATCTATTCAAACTGATAAAGGGCAAACATAAAGTGATAGTGTCATATTATTGTAACAGTCGTCTCCAGACAGGAACAGGTCTTGCTGCTGTAGTCACAAAGCTAAATTCAGGCAATGATGATCTCCCTCTGCTGGAAAAAGAGAAGACTATTAAAAAAAACTTTGAAAACAGTAAATAAATCTAAAACTTGAATCATACCATACAATGACCTTAACTTTTTTAAAACATTACATCTGAGAAAAGAATCAAAATGAAAGTTGCAGACAAATTTTACAAAGATCAACCATGGTTTAAAATTATTTTAACAAAACGTCTCTGCAACATGCTTCACTGAAACATTAAGCTGCACAGATAACAGCTCGGCAACACGGTTATGATCCAAATTTTTCATTAGGAAATGTCATCATGGACCATATAGTAAATTTTTATCAGTGTGGGTTGGCAAAGTAACAATTTTAAGAAATCATTAACAAATTTCAAGATATTGATAAAGAAATAAAAGCAAGAACAATTGTCTTAAGTTTCCCAAGGACTACAAAATAATCGTGAGCTATATATGTAATTTCCTTAAACTCCATGGGATAACCATTTCATTCTTCAATCACACTGTATGACATAAATACTATACTAAGCATAATGATAAACAACAAAAGTAAATAAAAAGGAACATATCAAAATGAGACAGTGTTTGGTATACAAAAGAAGACTAACTTGGATGATGAGATAAGAGGATGGATAAAATAAAGTAACAGGGAGGGAAGGGTTAGAAAAGAAACATAAATTGGTACAAAAAAGTAAAAAATGCTTCAATTATACTAATCTAATAAGTACATAATACTGATAAAATGCAAGAACCAAATTAGGAATTTCTCTACTGAATAAGTATAACGTTTTCATTAGAAATTACTAATGCATGTCAATCAAATTCACCAAGGTTTCTTTCTTTCTTGGGTCTTTTAGATAGCTATTCTGGATATCAGATAGCTATCATCTGATAATCTGCTGTCATCTGATAGGTATATAATAATCAGAGAGCAAAAAAATCTATTCTTCTCTAAAAGCCTGTATGCTGTATACATACCTTAGAGCAACTAGCCCGTTCAAAAGTTAATAAGATAGTTTCTGAAAATATGGGAAAAGGAAATTTTTTCTTTCTGCCTTACAAATATTGTATGTTCATGATTTATCCCTAGATTAAATTTCTACTTTTAATCATATAGGGTTTCAGAAGAATGGGAATAGCACTGTGAAAGACCAAAAATAAGCTAACAAGCTTACTGAACTAAGCTAACAAGCCAAAACTTTTACACAGGACATTTTTGTTTTAAAATGCTAAGATTTTTTTTGTAAGGGAAAAAAAAAAATATCTTACAAATATTTACATAAATTCTAGGACTAAAACTATTTTTCTATAATTAGTTTACACTACAGGTAAGGAAAAAAGGAAGAAAATATAAACTGATAGTTTGTATGATACTCTAAAATAGCCATTGATATTTCAACATACTAGATGAGCAACTGTTTGCTTTCTTTTTATAACCTTTAGAACCAGTGAGTATTGTTCCAAGTAAGACTGAAAATACAGTCCCCATAAAACAGTTCTAGTAAGAAGAAATTTCCTCCAATTAAACCATACTTTTCACAGGTAGTCAGCTAAAACAGTGAAGTCTTATCTTAATAGTAAACTATCATTTGATACATTTGATCATATCACAAAATAAAACAAGAGCTATGGAATACTATCCCATTCATGCAACATGATTTCATTAAATGCTGAATACTGGTTAACTACCAAAATTAACTTTTAAATGTTACAATTATCCAATAACATTTAAAACAACACTGCTATGTAGAGACATAAGATACTGAATGAAATATGTAAAATGACAACTCCACCATCCCTTGAGGTAATCCTAATCAATCTTTTAACAAATGATATATAATTTCCTTCAATTTTTTCCTGAAAAAAGTAGCTGTCTACATCTCAATTCCTTCTTCATTCCCACTTCAGCCCAGATCTATATTATAGCAAAGAACTTCTAAGGAAAACTGCAGAATTAAAAAATGTATTTCAAGTTTTAGGTAAATACTATAATAAAAAAGAGTTCTAAACTCTGAGTTTAGAACTGAAAGGAAGTTGTAAGTACGAAGAAAAAGTGCGAATACAGAAGTTAATCTATACTTTTTAGGCTAAATGTAATTTGTGTAGCAAAAGCAAACATCTGGAACAGTATACAAAACTGTACCAAGACACACTGTATGACTTATCATAACCAAATCTAAGTTGCTTCTACTGATGACAGAAACAGTAACAGCAACAACAGGTAGGGAGAACTGGTATAGATATGTTAAACTGTTTTAGATCAAACACTAATATACTACCAGGGAAACTAAAGATGTGAAAGGAACCTTAAGAGATCATCTGCTGCTGCTGCTAAGTCGCAGCAGTCGTGTCCGACTGTGCGACCCCATTCGGACCCCATAGACGGCAGCCCACCAGGCTCCCCCGTCCCTGGGATTCTCCAGGCAAGAACACTGGAGTGGGTTGCCATTTCCTTCTCCAATGCATGAAAGTGAAAAGTGAAAGTGAAGTCGCTCAGTTGTGTCTGACTCTTAGCGACCCCATGGACTATAGCCTACCAGGCTCCTACGTCCATGGGATTTTCCAGGCAAGAGTACTGGAGTGGGGTGCCACTGCCTTCTCCAAAGAGATCATCTAGTCCAACCCTTTTCATTTTACAGACAAGGAAACAACCCTAGATAAGTTAAGAGACTTCTCTGAGGCCAGAGAATTAGTTATAGAGCTTGGGAACAAAAGCTAAATCTCTTAACACTTGTCCAGTACTCTACACTTGCTCATCTTTGAATATAAAAAGTTAATGGGATGGACTAGATTAGTGGCTCTTGACATTTCTGTTCTTACACACTGATAGAAACCAAAAGGCTATCTTACTCCTGAAATAGACATTTAATATTCCAAAATGTTAACAGCTTACTAATTGCTATGGAAATTCCGCTAAGACTATGTGTATATTCCTCCATCACTATTTGTAACAAACCCCACTGGTACAATACTTAACAGAATCAACTAAGATGATCCCAATTGATTGAGAAGACCTTCAAGAAAGATTTCTGGAAAATTGATAAGAATTAACAAGGGAGGTAATTGTCACTCCATCATTGGAGATTTAAATATGCATTCATTCATTAATTCATCCCACAAACAACTGAATGTCCACTATGAGCCAGGTTTTATGATAATCACTAGAGATAAAGATGAATAAGACATGGTCCCCTTCTTAGAGGAGCTTGTAATCTAGTGGGGAAGACAGACATATAAACCAGATAAACTATATTACAACATAAGTACTATAACAGAGATATGAACAAAGTGCTGTATTAAAAGGGATGGTTAAGGTATGAACTGGCTAATGACCAAAGACTAGTAATTTTGTGTAACATCTACTACATTTACTGCAAACACAATCTCATGCCCGATCAATAATTACGAAGGAGGTAGCAACATAGTTTTTTAAAAAGTTGGCACTGAAATCAGAGTGCCTGTCTTCAAATCTAGTCTTTCTATTTACTAGCTATCACTCTGGGCAAGTCATTCCATCTCTATTAGCCTAAGTTTCCTTACCTGTTAAATGGATATCTTAAGTTTTAAATGAGAACACATGAAAGTACATGTAGAGTACTAGTATTTTTTTTATAAACATACTCATTAATTTAAAAAATCCAATAGCAATACTAAATAATATTTACAATTAAAATATTAATGATAATAAAAATATAATTATGAACCTGATAAATGTTGCTAATATTTAATCCCCATACTTTAGGACCCAATCAAAACATACTTGCGTTCTGATTCATTCAAAGCAACATGGTGTAAAACATTTTAATTTTAGGTTATGACAGAATTTAAGAATAGGGAAAGTGATTAGCTATTTATGAATTTAAATAAACAATATATGATTTCAGTTACATTATAAGGGAATTTTACAATAATTACACAATAGCACACTAAAATTTGCTAATCAAATTATAAAGCCAAAAATCAGTATGGAGATTTAACTGGCCTTTGAAAGATTTTCTTTCTTTATAATACCTGTTTGGTGTAAAGAGAAGAAACGTGAGCCTCTGCCAATTTGGCATCTTTCACGACTACTAAAAAGAAAAGAAAACAAACTTACCTAATGAATCAGAATAGCACATAGTCAACATACAAGAGACTATACATAAAAATATATCACAGCTCTAAGTATAGTAAAGAAGTTCTGAGTAAAGTCACTATTTTGACAAAAGAAATCTGACTGTGAAATTTTAAATATAAACATGTGCATCAACTGCAAGCCAAAACGTTCCTATGAAACAGAACTACCACTGGGAGTATATATACAACTTTAAGTGGAGGAAGAAAAGAAAAAGAGGAACAGCATCCATGAGCTACTCTACTGGCAAAAGACTATGGTGGTGAAATTACAGTTTGTGACTGTGAGGACCCCAGCATGGGAATAAAGTTTTTTTGTGTGTGATTTTCAATATAATCACTGTGATCTCAGAAGGGGCAGAAATACTTGCAACCAAAAGGATAAATTTTAAAAGATAAATATGTAGTCTCCCACCCTCCATTCTACAAAGAACGCATTTATTTCCTAGAAACTGCTATATCAACTTTCAATGATCATGTTGTCAGAGAACATGAGAGAAGTCCACTTAAAAATCACAATATTGTTGCAAATGTCAAAGATTTTTTTTTATAGAAGTATAGGAAATGCACACTTAAAATATCAGACTGGAACACTTACCAAACAGTGCTTTCCTAAAGTAGTATCTATAGTACATTTCTTTATTCATACATCTTCAAATGGTCAAGTTTTCTTTCATACATCCAAAATGTAATGTGATGTTTTCTTATTCACCAAATGTTATCTCTACTTGAAGTCTGGTTCCAAACTAATCAGCCTGCTTTTAAATTTTAAGACATCTGTTGAAAGTTTATAGGATCAAACCAAACTGAAGTGGTATAAATTTTAAACAATGGATTGTACATTATTGTAAAGGTACCAGTAACCATTATTAAGAATAAGTTAGTGATTATAGCTCCTTTTGTGATAACTGGGGAGAAGGGTAGATCACCATCTGGAATGGTCTATTTATTTTAATTCTTTTTCTTTTCTTTTTTTTTCTTTTTTTAAATCAAGGAACATTGTCTTTTTTTTTTTTGTCATTGCTTTTTTCTTTTCTTTTCTTTTCAAGAGACCATTCCACTTTATTTTTTAACATCTGAATGCATAAGGACTCAAATGCAAAGCAGTCATACACCGTTATCATTAAAACCCATATGGTAAAATACATACACAAGTCCAACAAAAGGCTAATACATAGTAAAGCCTAAGCATACTACTATGTAATATTATGAATACATAACTTGGAGACTTTAGTTAGAGTACTATGTTATCTATTCATTTTTTGAAAACATTCATTAAGATTTTAAATGCAAATTCATTCCTTATTTGGAGTAAAACAAAATTCTCTAAGTTATAACAAGTATTGGTCATTAAGTCTTCAGACCTATTCATTAAATTACAAAGAACCCAAAGAATTCTGTAATGTTCAGTAAGTATGTAATAAAAACATTGCATATGTTTCTAGTGTGATGTCTTTACCAATTGTTTACTGAAATAAAACGCAAACATCAATCTTTCAAAATACAGGATTCAGAAGGTAGTTTTCTTCTCTTTTGTCTATTTGTGAAATCCATCTTCATCACATTTTACCAAAAATTGTTTTTACAAATATGTAAAAGTACATTAGATAATACTAATGAAACACAGGTAGAGTTCTATCATATGCAGATCAATGATCAGTCAAATCATCTTCTCCAAGAACGAGATTCATTGTCCTCTTCTTCTTCATCATCATCTTGAAGTAATGAATCATCCACCAAAGACTCTTCCTGAAACTTTAGGTTAAAATGCATTTAGGAATTTACCCAAAAAAAAAAGGAAAAGAAAAAAGGTGACACTTTTAAATACTGATTACTCTCAACAGAGTCGAATACAAAAGGTATTTCTATAGTTAGAACATTCAAGAAACAAAAGCAACCTTTATCCACTCAAAGGTTTCTCAATACTATCTATTCTATTGCTTACATCACAGATACTAAAAAAAAAAAAAATCAAAGCCATAAGCCTTTGTACATGCCATTTCTCCTGCCTCTCTTCATCAAATTATGCCATCTTCTATACCTACAAAACATTGCTGCACACCTTTTTTTTTTTTTTTAAAGAAAACATCAGTAATTCTTCTCTGACACTAAATCAACCAATAACTTGAATAAAGTTTATCAATATTTATATTTCTTTTCTGCTGTATGTAACAAACATTTTCTTTTACAGCATTCTTTTCTTTTCCCCATTCCCTTCATAAAGGCTTCTCAGACTACTTTTCAAACTTTTCAAAATACCTAATACCAGGAGCTCTCCTGCTTTTCTCCCCATTCAATTCAAACTCATGGAAGGACAAAGGTATAATCTAAAATATAAAATGACAAATCATGTATATGAGTTTCAAAATACACATTTATTCTTGCATTTGACTATGGACATGTATAACAGCCTCAAATGCTCTCCAAACAAAATGAAGTGCCATAATGAAAATCTGATCAAGGTAAAACATGGAACCATTTAGTTTTCCCACCTTACCTTTATTCCTTAACTTCCTCAATTTTTTTTCCTACAGCTTATTTCATGATTAAACAAAACAGAGTTGCTTATTTTTAGATTTTTGGTTTCAAACGGCTCTCCCACTTCAGTGGTCTTTATGCTCCCCCCTCTCAGCCATAAGACTAACTGCTGTTATGCAAGAAAAAATATACTATTCCACACCTATATCTCTGCCAATTATAATGCCTCTCTAACTATTCCCAGTCCAAGTTCTTGGTTATGAAAAGCTTTTTTTTAATCACTTGGGGTTCAGCTACACTGCTACCACCTCCTTCAAGATTCTTCTGGAAAGAAACAATCATTCCTTCCTCTGCGTACCCACAGCATATTGTTCAAATCTTTATTCACCATATCAATCTGCCTTTTATTATAATTAGTTTCTTGTGTCTATCACCACCTTCTTTTCCAGATTGTATTGCTCCTTGATGATAGGGACCGTGTCTTATTCATTTTTCTGCCTATTGCAGTATCTACCATATAGCAGGCATTCATTCTAATGAACTAAAATGATATGAATTAAAATAAGACCTGAAATGTCAATAAAGTAATTAAGTAAATATATACTCTAAAACTTAAAATATCACAAGACTTCCTGTGGATAAAAATCTAATGAGCAATTATTGTCTTCTAAGAGTAAATGAAAACTGAGTATATATATGATTTTCAGATATTCTTTTTGGATTAGCAATCCACAGTTACCATTAATACATAAAATTTAGTCATCTGCATTTTATCTGCTATCCCCTGCCTGGAAAGTAGCTCAGGAATAAAAGCTTTATGTTAAAATCACAGCCATAGATCATATTTTATATAAAAATAAACATTTAAGGGTAAAAACAAATGAAAAAAAAAAAAACAAACATACTTCCTCTTCATCAGGTTCAACTTCTTCTGTTTCGACAGCTGAAATATTAGTTATTGGCTTATTCCATGCCAGCTTTAGATCCTGCCCTTTGAAACGAGCTCCATGAACTGCAGCCTAAAACAATGAAAAACATTGGAATACAGAACATTAATAATTTGTGAAGAGAACAATGAAATGCTATAGTACCTAATATTAAATACAAGTGAAGACAGCTGTCTATTTTTGCTTTGTGGTTTATTTCTCTATTTACTATTTATTATTGCAGTTTATAATTTACTTTATATTGTTATTTATTTCTAAAGTCAGCCTAGTGATTTGAGTAGAGCTATTTCACTACTGGCCAATATGTGACTAGAAGAACTATGTCTCCAAGTCTACAGTAAAATGGTAACTGCTACTCAAGGCAATAATTGCAAAGCACTTCAAGGTTCTGGTTTTATATTTTAATTCTTATTAATTCACAAATGACTCATACAAAATACAACTATCTCACACAAAATGTCTACTCATAAAATTCATGTTTTCATCCAGCTAAAGAAGGCAAAAAATGTTAGTGATGTCATCTATAGGAAGTTCTTCAAAAATTTCTTATGATCTAATTTTGCACATCTCTATATTCAATACTTACTTCAAATTCACAAGGTGAATCTACAACTCTCTGAAGTTTTAGTTTTAAAATTATTTACTGGGTGCTGTCATCCAGGCTTTGTTGTTCAATTTACCCGTTATGCGTATGCATTGGTCTCAGTTGTGTCTGACTCTGTGAGACCCCATGGACTGTAGCCCTCCAAGGTCCTCTGTCAATGGGATTCCCCAGGCAAGAATACAGGAGAGGGCTGCCATTCCCTACT
Organism: Bubalus kerabau; assembly: GCF_029407905.1. NCBI lineage: Eukaryota > Metazoa > Chordata > Mammalia > Artiodactyla > Bovidae > Bubalus > Bubalus kerabau. The sequence goes on from NC_073635.1 coordinate 54,952,423, forward strand.
CAAAATTTACACATTATAAGGCAGAGTAAAATTAGCATAAATCTAAGTAGCCTGGGATTTTTGGAATGCTAAGTGAGTTCTGGTTTCAGCTTCAAGGCATCAGTTGCGTGAGCCCCAAACAAAAGTCACCTGACCTTTGAAGCTTTGAAGTCAGGCAATGACTTTTTTCTAGCTATGAATATCCTAGATGGCATTTTCTTTCAATATAAGGCTGTTTCATCTACACTGAAAATCTGTTTACAGTAGCCATCTTCATTAATTATTTTAGCAATAACTCACAGCAGCTTCTGTATTGGCACTTGCATTTTTATATTATGGAGATAGATTCTTTCCTTAAACCTCATGAACCAATCCTGCTAGCTTCAAACTTTTCCTCTGAAGCTTCCTCATCTCTCTCAGCCCTCACAATATTGAAAACAGACAGGGCATTGCTCTGGATTAGACATGACTGAGCGACTTCACTTTCTTTATGAGGATACTGTGGCTGGATTGATCTCCTCTCCAGACCACTACACTTTCTCCGTATCAGCGGTAAGGCTGTTTCACTTTCTTTTCCTTCTTGTGTTTACTAGAGTAGCACTTTCAATTTCCTTCAAGAACTTTTCCTTTGTGTTCACACCTTGAATAACTGGCACAGGAGGCCTCGTTTTTGTCCTAGCTCAGCTTCTGATATACCTTCCTCACTAAGCCTAATCCTTTCTAGCCTTTGACTTAAAGTGAGCAACGTGAGACTCTTCCTTTCACTTGCATGCTGAGAGGCCACTGCAGGGTTATCAACTGGCCTCATTCCAAGGTTATTTTGTCTCAGGGAGCAAGGAGGCCCGAGAAGAGGGAGAGATACAGAATGGCTGCTTGACAGGGCAGTCAGAACACACATATATTGACTGAATCTGCTATCTTATATGGGCACAGTTTATGGTGCTCCCAAACAACCACCATTTGTTCTGCGGTCACCAGAACAAATATAATAATAATAATGAGAAAGTTCGGAACATTGCAGAAATTACCAAAGTGTGATAGAGAGACATACAGTGAGCAAATGCTGTTGGGAAATGGTGGCGACAGATCAGCATAAAGAAGCACTGCCACAAACCTTCAATCTGTCAAACAAACAATAATATCTGCAAACTGCAATAAAGTAGAGCACAGTAAAACAGGCATACCTGTATATGTGTGTGTATAAAAACCACACAGTACAGAATTATATGGGAAATATCAGGAGCCCTCAATTTATTTTCTTTATACGTGTGTATATATGTGCTATACATGTATATGTATATGTGCACATCTGTATATGAATGCATTTTTTCCCCCACTCCCAGCTCTGACCTCTGAAAAAAATTGTTATAATTAACATACTCAGTAGTAATGAGCATGCTTAGTACTCAGACTATGGTCTTTAAATACCTTTCCCAGTAATAAGAACCAGAGCTCCTTAGAGAAATGGCCAGTTCATGGTCTGGAAGAGAAAATGTATAAGATGAACCTGGAACACCTTTTCATACCAGAAAGAAAGAAAATTTCATAACCCATTAGAGTCCTGTCAAAACAACTCACAACAAACCTATATAGTAGCCACTAGCCAAAGACAGGACACATCAGTAACTGAGAACAATGGATCAATACCCATGAAATGTTTAAATCTATGAATTTATAATTATATAATACCAATCAAGCTAAATCAAAATATGCATTTATTATGGATCCCTAAAGGAAGAAAGTAAAATATTTATAAGAAAACCAGGGAAATGTAAACTCTGACTGGGAATTTAATAATATTTAAGGAATAATAATAATTTTTAGGTATAATAATAGTATTGTTTTATTTTATTTGGCCTCTAATATTGAAAGAGACACACTGAAAGGCTTACAGCTGAAATGATATGACTGGGAATGGCTCCAAAACAAGGAGGTAGAGTGTTGTAGTGTGTGGAATATAGACAAAAAAAGATTGGCCGTAAGTGGATAATTGCTGAAGCTCAATGAGGAATATGTGGGGGTTCATTTTACAATTTTCTCTAATTTCTAGCTTTGAAGTATAAATGAAAAGTCTGTTTAAGCGCTGAAGCATTTTATTCATAAGCCTGCTCTAGGATTTTGCCTATTTAGTCTTACACAGCATCATTCGAAGTTTGCACCAAATTATAAGTAAGGCGAGCAGGCAAACATATGACAGAAGGGGAAAAAAGAAAAAGGCTTGAAGATCTGACAAATGAAGGAAGAAAAAAAGTATGAAAAGTAGTTATGAGGTAGGCTCTGTATCTTACACAGAAAATGATTCTAGAAACAACATTTGGAAAAGACTGTGTCGGGGTCCAGCCCCGGTAGATCCAGGTAAATTCGAAGGAGAGACGGCTTTAGCGATCAGAATACGATAGCTTTAATTAAATATTAATTAGACATATAAAGAGTAATAGAATGAGGATAGCTCAGTAGGAAAATTCAGTGGAGAAAAGAGGCTGAATAACTTGGTTTACGTGGAAAGCTAGTAAAATTCCAAGGCAAGGAATTTACATCACCTACGTAGGCCACAGGCGTCCTCCCGTTCTCCCGAAGGAGAGGAGACACTAAGGCCTCCCCGGTCAGATCTTGGAAGCCCAGGCATAATTAGTAGGCTTGACGAGCCTCCACGTTCTAGATGGGGATTCAGCCAGAAGGTGAGAGAAAGAACGACATGGGGAGACCAGTCTTTCGAGGAACTGATCCCATTTTTTATTTCTCCAGGGTCTGTTTTTATACACTGAGATGTTATACAAAAGTCACGTGGGGTCAGCAGTCCTGACTTTTATTAAAGTCAGGTGTTTCATACAAATGTATACAGAGGTCTTAGGGGTGCTACATCATCTGGCCAGGGGGCCTGCTGACAATTTATGACCCTCTCCTTGTGACAGCAGTCAGTCAACTAGAACACTTATTTCTCCAGGGGTGATTATTTTTAAAACAGACGCCACCTTCTGAAGGTACCAGATAAAGTTACATTCCTATAGGGTGGGGGTGTAGTGGGTTTTAATTAAGAAAAGAATTTACTTAGCCTAAGGTCCAACGTGATTAATATCAAAGGTTAATACTTATTTCTCTTATATGGTAGTTATATTCATTAATGTGTATAAGGGACAAGAGATATGGAGATATAGCCATAAACATTGGCTCAACAAATGAAAAACTCTTCACCAATTTATTTTTTTTAATTTTATTTTTAAACTTTACAAAATTGTATTAGTTTTGCCAAATATCAAAATGAATCTGCCAATTTCTAATCAGCCCACTATACTATACTAATAGTTTTTTAAGTTCTCTAAAGAACCTGTTTTTAGAAGGTTTAAAACATCTCGTGCCTCTCACGGTTGAGAGGCTGTGAACAATCACATGTGTCCAGACAAGCCTGTCAGGCGGGCTAGAGAACCTTCAGAGGAGTTTGTAGGTTGAAACACTCCTATCACGCCCAGGAGTTTTTATTAACTGGAGCTCTAAGTTAACTCCTTCTCTGAAAGAGGTGGTGGGGGACAGCCCCCCGTAAAGTCAGAGGTGTAGGTGAGAGCACAAAGTAGTAAAGTAGGCAGACTCTGGTTTTGGGGGTAGATGCTCGAGAATTTCCAGGGGGACTCCTGAGGCTCGATCCCGCCTTTGTGTATGTTGAGCCTCCTTCCTCATGACCTTTGCCACAGGGGGAGGTCCTCACGCTGGCTCCCGATACTGGAATAAGCAAGGAGTGTTTGCCTTTTGCCTTTCAAGTTATTTAGATTATAAATCTAAACTGAACATACAAAATGCAGCTCTTCACAAACTTACTGACAAGAAAATCCTTTGTTAGAGTGCTTATAAAACCAATGTTCTGCAAAAACACTGTGGGAAAAACAGACCTAAGTCAGAAGAGCTAGAGCTATAATCCCAGTATATCTTTCTTTTTTAGTAATCATAATGGTAAAACTATCTATAAAATAAAGTTAAAGCCAAGTTTATTAATGTTTGTTAATAACCACAGTATATAATGTTTAGGCAGGAGTTACATTAAAGAACCACCAAAACAAAACTCAAAACATGTAAAATCTGATTTTCAGAATTTATAGAGAAAGACTTCTATTTCTTTAGCTTTAAGTTCAAGTTACATGGCCACTTTCTCGCAAGCTTCAGACTTAGATTTACTAATTCTCATAGCAGTGTTCATCATATAGCAATACTTAACTATTAAGTAAATCAGTAAGAACACACAGACTGTTAAAAACACGATTTGATTTCTCTTGACTGAATCCACTTATACACTTAGTTCTTGCCACAGATTTACTATTTATTCAGTTAGCCCCATCAGTTTCTGACTTGATGTTGAACTATCCTCTATGAATCCAATTTTGTGCTTCTATCTTCAGGTCTAAAGAATGAGAGTTTTGAAATCATTTCTTCTATCTTGTTTCTATTCAGTTTCATTGAATTAACAATCAATTCTCATTGACACACAGACACACACAAATATTAATAATAGCTAACACTAAGATGGAGAAGGCAATGGCACCCCACTCCAGTACTCTTGCCTGGAAAATCCCATGGACGGAGGAGCCTGGAAGGCTGCAGTCCATGGTGTCACTGAGGGTCGGACACGACGAGGCGAATTCACTTTGACTTTTCACTTTCATGCATTGGAGAAGGAAATGGCAACCCACTGCAGTGTTCTTGCCTGGAGAATCCCAGGGACGGGGGAGCCTGGTGGGCTGCCGTCTATGGGGTCACACAGAGTCGGACGCGACTGAAGTGACTTAGCAATAGCAACACTAAGATGGTTTGGGCTTCCCAGGTAGCGAACTGGCGTCTCCTGCATTGCAGGCGGATTCTTTACCAACTAAGCTAAAAGAGAAGCCCACAGTGGTAAAGAATCCACCTGCCAATGCAAGAGACATGGGTTCAATCCCTGGGCCTGGAAGATCCCCTGGAGAAGGGAATGGCAACCCACTCCAATGTTCTTTTCTGGAGAATCCCATGGACAGAGGAGCCTGGCCGGCTACAGTTCATAGGATTGCAAAGAGTCAGACATCACTGAAGCAACTTAGCATGCACGCAAGATGATTTACTATGTTCCAGGCACTGTGTTCTAAGTAAACTTTATAAGTTTTGAATCCTCACAACTACTGGGAGTTGAGGCATGGGTGTCAAAACCTACCAGTAGAACAAGAGGCTCTTTCATTTTGCTATAAAAAGCTTCATACCTCTTTTGAGTTTGGGACTGTCAAGTTTCATCTTTGGGACTGACTCGCATAAAACAGGAACTTAACTATTCTATTCTAAAACCAGATCCTGGTTACTTATAAAAGTATAGTAACAATTCAGAGTAGGAAAACTAACTTTCTAACCAGTCATAGGAAGAGGTCACTTATTTCTGTCCTCTTTGGGTACTTATCCACCTTTAGTACATTGCGGGTGGTGACAGACAAACCGGAGAACAGAAAATAAAGCAACAGGATTCATCGTCTAATTAACCAGAGTCAAACATTAACCATCTTAACCTAAAGTTAAAATGATTCTGTTAACTCAACCTAAAGCTAAAATATTTCAATATCTTTTCTGAGGAAAATTTCTTACTTTTCAGTCATATTTGAATGTGTTTGATTATCTTATTCCTTGTACTTTTACTTTAAAATATTATGCATCTACTGACTTAAGAAAATAGATAATCATCTAATACAATGGTTCAGAAATTATGAACAATGAAGTATTTGGAAATAAACATTAAGAAAGGTGGACAAATTTATTTTCCTGGGAAAGCCTATCCTTTGGCTTGAGTTCTATCCATCCACATATTGGCATTAAATTTTTCTTCATTATATATAATGATAGTGATGAGAGGCCTGGCATGCTGCAGTCTATGGGGTCGCAAAGAGTCGGACACAACTGAGCAACTGAACCGAACTGAATTGAGTGATGGGACAAGTAATTTTTTGTACTTTTTAAGCATTCTTCTTTGAAAAAATTAAATATTGGTAACTCAATGTCAAACACACTAATTTTTAAATTGCTCAACCTAACTCACATCAGATCCAAGTTAACCAAAGTTGTTCTGTCACTTATTCAATCTTCACATAATTTATTGTTAAAATTTATCTTTACACATTAATCCCTGGTCTTTCAACTGACTGCTATTTGCTTGGAAAATATATACACAGTATAAAAATATATATTAAAAAAGTTTACACCTGAGAGAGAAAAAGCAAAACCCAAGAAGGATGGTATATGTCAACAGATCTTACCTATTAAAAGCAAAACATCCAAAACTTACTTAAGAGGCAGAAAGTTTTTTTTTCCCTCAGTCATGTAAATAAACAGGGAGAAGTAACAATACACATTTTTTAAGCAGTTACTACATTCACAAATTTGGTAAATACTATAACCATCTGAATGTAACTACCATTGTTTAATAACATGACTACTTTCCAGAAAACAAATAGAACATAAAAGGTGGTACTCAATCTACCTATTCAACATTACTTTGAAAACTGTCACTGAAGGCATCATTTAAAGGAAGCTCATTCTTAACTTACACTCTCTAATACCTCTGAGAGAAAACTAGATCAAAACTCTTTTTCAATATAACACATATACATACAAACTTATAAGAAAGTTTTAAACTTTAATCAATTATGAATTAGCTTTTGTTTTCACAAAAGACCTTTAAATAAAAAGATTTCTTAAAACTTAACAAAACTCTAGGATATGAAATTCCTATAAAACTATCCACTACCCACCAATCTAATTCTGAAACTCCATTATTCCAGGGCCCAGTTAACACTTCCCTGAGACTTCTCAGACACACAATCTTTATATGATAGACTACGATGCCCCAAGAACAACTCACACCAGGGACATCCCCAGCAGTGCACTGCCAGGGGGTATTTACTAGACGAGGGTAAATCAATTTAGAAGATTTTCAAAACTTATTTAGACCGCAATCATCTCAAAACTTTTGAAAACCATTCTACTCTTCCATTCCCCATTCATATTAGGTTAACTGTTTGGAATGCTTAATGCACTTTCCCAAATCAAAAGGGTACATCTATTTCTCTGCAATCCTGAACAAAGAATACACAGAGTTAAAAACGTTACTATGAATCCCCTACACCTCGTACTCATTTTTCTTTTTTTAATCTTTTAAATCCAGAAGAAAGACAAGGTTGCACATACTTCTGGTCATTTTTTAGAAAGATAATTCAAGATATACATTTGAAGACAACTACACTGAAAGGTAAGCGCCAAAGAATTGATGCTTTTGAACTGTGGTGCTGGAGAAGACTCTTGAGAGTCCCTTGGACTGCAAGGAGATCCAACCAGTCCATCCTAAAGGAGACCAGTCCTGGGTGTTCATTAAAGGACTGATGCTGAGGCTGAAACTCCACTACTTTGACCACCTCATGCAAAGAGTTGACTCACTGGAAAAGACCCTGATGCTGGGAGGGATTGGGGGCAGGAGGAGAAGGGGATGACAGAGGATGAGATGGCTGGATGGCATCACCGACTTGATGCACATGAGTTTGGGTGAACTCCGGGAGTTGGTGATGGACAGGGAGTCCTGGTGTGCTGCGATTCACGGGGTCACAAAGAATCAGACACGACTGAGCGACTGAACTGAACTGAACACTGAAAGGACTCTAAAGGCTAGCACTATATATTCATGTCTTGGTAAAAAGCTGTAGAGGCCTAGATGAAGATATCCTGAGCTAGGGACACTGCATGGTTCAGCCAACTGAGGCTAAAAAGCAGCAGATGAGGATGATTAAGAAGAGTAGCCATCAGGATTATTATTTCTGCTTCTACCTTACACTTCACCACTCCTTCTGTCAAAACAGACTTGTTTTGGGCCAGCTGAGAAAGGGAGAAAGTGAAGAGGCCCTATTGTGTTAAAAAGAATGGAAGAATTCCTGAAGTCTCAAGACAGTACAACTTGTCATTCAACTTGGTGACTAGCTATTCTAACAATTCCATGTTATATATCAAAACTGCCTAACTGCTTTAGGACATTCTTTGTGGCCATGAATTCCACTTCATATGTGCTATATTTTGTCAAACTGTAGTTAAGCAAAAAAAAAAACAAACCACTTATATTAAAACTTAATTGTAATATTTATAAAACATTTAAATCTGAATTTTAATAAATTAGATTATTTGTAATACTTACTGCTTCAGCTTCTGCTCGTGTCTTGAATGTAATTACTGCATGAAGTGAAGAGTCATCGATCTGACAATCTTCAATTTCACCATATTGCTTTAAATTAAAAAAAAGTATTTCCTCCAAATAAATATTTTGAAACATCCAAAATGCTAATGGTTTTAAAATATTAAAATGCCAACAAATATAGCCCAGAATACATAACAATTCAGGGTGATAAGAAAAAAAACTATTAGTAATTCATTTTAGTACTTGATATTGTAAGATAAAGGGTAGTCTTATTTTCAAATATTATTTTACAATTCTATACTTTCTAGTATTAGGGAAACTTGACTGAACTATTCTTTATTTTTTAAATTTTTATTGGAGTATAGTTGCTTCAAAATGTTGTATTAGTTTCTACTATACAGCAAAATCAATCAGCTATAAGTATACCTATATCCCATCCCTTCAATTGAACTGTTCTTTAAATAATGGAAACATTGGTCAAAGACTGAGTTTCTTTATTGCCATTTCTTTTATGCTCATTATTCTAATTCCAGAAAATGCTAAGTCCTTTCTAAAGCAGATCATTATCCTCAGAATATTCTTTGAGTTTTTTTGATTCCCAATTTAAAGCTGGGGGGCAGGGGAGGAAGAGTCAGAGAATTTAAGTAATTTTTCCAAAGTAACTAAGTTAATTACCAGGATGAGAGTCCAGGTCTTTCAATTCCAAAGTTTATCTGACTGCTGTTTACTCTTACTCTACACTCCTCTAGAACACATTCTTTGAGGACATTTACAAGCTAAGCATATTAAATTATGCTTGCTTTGGGTGTGCTGGATTTTATTTTTTCCATGTATAGGAAGATCTTTCTGCAAATAGCAGAAAACAGCACCTTTATCACATAAAACTTCAGTCCCTTATATATCATTACTAATATCGTCCTTCTTTCTTACCCTCAAATAAAATTAAAACCACAATCTCATTAAATGCACACACTACACAAAGAAAAATTCTCTAGGGCATAGTAAAGAAAATGGACCACAGAATCAGTCAGACCCCAGCTCTGTTAGTGTTAGCTGTGTATACTTGAACAAGTTCCTTAATCTCTTCATGTTTCATTTTCCCAATCTCTACAATAAGCACAATAAAGGTACCTACCTCAGAGAGGTGTCAAAATAACTCATAATATGGTGAGTTATATAAAGCATTCAGAATAAAATCAGCCACAAAATAAGTGCTGTATAAGTTTTAGCTGTAACGTTTTATTTCTATACTAATTCCAGCGCATAAATTAAAGCATTTCATTAATCACAATTTGTAACAATGTTTAGTACTATAGGTTTTTTCTGATACCTGTCATGTTCATTTCAAGTCCCAGGTTGAGATAGAGAAGCTATCTTATTTAAAGACTGACAATTTTTAAATGTTCATTAACACTACTAACTGAGTAGAATTTGAATCTCCAAACTCATGCAAGAATGAATATCCATTTAGAGGCTCTGAATGTTTCTAAGCTTTTCTAAGCTTCCCTCATAGCTCAGTTGGTAAAGAACTCACCTGTAATGCAGGAAACCCCAGTTCAATTCCTGGGTCAGGAAGACCCCCTCGAAGAAGGGAGAGGCTACCATTCCAGTATTCTGGGGATTCCCTTGTGGCTCAGCTAGTAAAGAATCTTGCCTGTAATGTGGGAGACCTGGGTTCTATCCCTGGGTTGGGAAGATCCCTTGGAGAAGGGAAAGGCTATCCACTTCAGTATTCTGGTCTGGAGAATTCCATGGACTGTATACTCCATGGGGTAGCAAAGAATCCAACACGACTGAGTGACTTTCACTTTCTTTCACTTTAATGTTTCTAAAACCAAAACTGTTTTAGCCTTATCAAAACACGTTCCTAAACTCACCTTGTCTAAATTATTTTAGCATATTCTTTAATAATTTCCTGATTAGCTATATAACTATATGTAATACACTTAAGTTTATCTGGATCTTCTTCCCCTTGGGAAGGTACAGAAACAGGGTGTATAGTAGGTCCAAGCCAGAAAAAACTTTCTGATTCCTTTCTGTATTCCTTTAAAGTCATAAAGCATAAGATATTCCAGACCCATCACCGTTAAATATTAATCATCTTAGTTATTTCTTAAACATACACCATTTCTTTCAATACCTCTTGATATCCTAAAAAACTATAGTTTCACATCTGTAACTACAGTTAACAGCCTGGAATATAACTGTGAAACATTTAAATCTGAACATTCAAAAGGTTCAACTACCTGTGTACCTATCTACAAGCTTACCCATCCTTTAAGACCCAAGTTCCAGTTTTACTACCTCATGAAACTTTACTGTTCATTTACCATCATATGCCTGTGTGAAAAAAAGTTCTCTAAGCTATTGAAGCAGTTATAGTTTTTAATAAATTTAACTTGATTATAAATTATTTGTAGTTTTCTTTAACTGGTTTGTGTTAAACCATTATATGTAAAATCCTCTAGGGTAAAGAACTGGTTATTTACTTTATATACTTTATCTAGAGCAATTACTCTAATGCTGCAGGCAAGACTGATGCTTAGTAACTAACTTTTGTGATACCACTAAGAATCACAACATGTAAGTTAAAAAGGCCTTTAGGCAGACATAATCTCCATTCTGCACATGAGCCCAACAGATTCCAGGATATCCACATAAAATAATGGATTAGCAGGGACTAGACTCTTATTCACCTTCCTCACACATCACTCTATTACCATTAGACTGACTAATTATACCCTGGTATCAATTAGGGCAACTTCAAGATCTTATTCCAGAATTTTGTCTTGTTTCATTTCTACATTAGCTACATCAAGAATAGAGTGTTAATGAATAAAATTCCACCTTAACTTTTAAAAATCTGAATGGCCCAAGCAACATGCTCAATTTTTTTCTAAAAGTAAATATCAAATGAAACTAAACTCTAGGACTTCCCTCTCTGAATCAATAAGTTTAAATCATTCCTGTCATAATATCTGAAGGCCTACTAAGTGTAAGAAAAGTAACATTTCTTTCATACAATGATTAAACAGAAAACTCCTACAATTTGTTTCTTAAATAATTAAAAGATTATTATAGATTAATCAAATGCTTTGGTGAGATTAATGGGTTTAAATTACTCATTTCATTTTCATATTTTCTCCTTTAACATCCATTACCCCCAACAATGTATCAGTATTTGTTTCGTTGGACAATAAGAAAGTACCGCAAAGTGAGGAAGAAGATCTTCTCTATCACTCTCTGTAAATGCAGAAATCTCCAATGCCCTGGGACGGTGATCCACCACAGCATGACCAGGCACACCTCGACCTCGGCCTCGACCCCTGCCTCGGCCGTGAGCTGAACCTCGACCTCTTGAATGAACTCCTCTACCACGACCAGATGAAAGAATCCCTCGCTTTGCAGCCTAGTAGAGATTAGACAAACAGGTTAAACAGCACCATTACGAACACAAGCCAAGTGTTATACTCAGATGAGTCACACATCTGACATCAGTCATACAACTGAATATCATATTCAAAGAATGCCCTACAGAAGCATTTAATAATTCAAGCTAGAGTTTTAGTTTTTAAAGTGAAAGGAAATTGAGCTAATGAATTCAGAAAACAAAATAACATTAATTTAAGCAACATTGTAAAATTATTAAATACACCTTTTCTACTAAGTCTTTACTTTCCAAGACATCAAACTATATCACAAAAAGGCCAGCCATTCTTGAGTTTCAAATAATGCAGTGTTGAATGTTACTTCAGAAGTTAAACACAGAGATACAAAATACATATATATATATATATATATATAAATAAGTACATTTACACTATTATTTATTTACTAAAATTATAGGCCAAAATTTTTTAAATGATAATTTTTTTTTAAAGTCATACCAACACAAGCATGAAATCTCCAGAAAGGTTAAAACACAATTTCTACGTTAACATAAAAGAAATTTATGTTTTTCAAAACTTGTTATCTTAGACAGGACACACAGACAACCACTTAATTTTTCAAAGTAAAATACATGCAGGTTTAGGACTCCAACCTATGGTTTCCTATGACAGACAATACAGGGTCTTGAGATAAGAACAGTGACTGCTGAATGTTAAAACTCTTTAATACCCAGATCCCAGTACTAAATTAGATCTGTAATATGCAGAAAGTGAAGAAGAGCCTCTTGATGAAAATGAAAGAGGAGAGTGAAAAAGTTGGCTTAAAAAAGCTCAACATTCAGAAAACGAAGATCATGGCATCCAGTCCCATCACTTCATGGGAAATAGATGGGGAAACAGTGGCTGATTTTATTTTGGGGGGCTCCAAAATCACTGCAGATGGTGATTGCAGCTATGAAATTAAAAGACACTTACTCCTTGGGAAAAAAGTTATGACCAACCTAGATAGCATATTAAAAACAGAGATATTACTTTGCCAACAAAGGTCTGTCTAGTCAAGGCTATGGTTTTTCCAGTAATCATGTATGGATGTGAGAGTTGGACTATAAAGAAAGCTGAGCACTGAAGAATTGATGCTTTTGAACTGTGGTGTTGGAGAAGACTCTTGAAAGTCCCCTGGACTGCAAGAAGATCCAACCAGTCCATCCTAAAGGAGATCAGTCCTGGGTATTCATTGGAAGGACTGATGTTGAAGCTGAAACTCCAATACTTTGGCTACCTGATGTGAAAAGCTGACTCATTTGAAAAGACCCTGATGCTTGGAAAGATTGAGGGCAGAAGGAGAAGGGGACGACAGAGGATGAGATGGTTGGATGGCATCACAGACTCAATGGACATGGGTTTGTGTGGACTCCTGGAGTTGGTGATGGACGGGAGGCCTGGCGTGCTGCAGTTCATGGGGTTGCAAAGAGCCGGAGATGACTGAGAGACTGAACTGAACTAAACTGATGTTGGAAAAAGAAAATCAAGTTGCTAAAAAATTTAGAAGAAAGCATTATTTTCAGAAACAATAAGCTAAGATACAAAAAATTTAGTTGTGGCAACAATGATAAATACAGACAAGTACCAACTACACTAATGACATAAATGTCTCTTTACATCAAAATGTAATTATGATTTTTAAATATCTTTCCGCTTTAGAAATTATCATGTATTAGAGTTCAATTTTATTAGCTTTTTCTGATACAAATAATCATATAACTAAACTATAAGAAACTAGTTTTTTCTCTTTTAAAAACACCCACAGCACCACCTATAGGCAAAACTTGAGTAAACATGTTCTTTGATGTTAATTCTACCACAGAAACTCTGATCCTTATAGTAACTCAATGTAACATGTCTATATATGCATAGAACATCTCCATAAGAACACCTGAAAAATCTTGAATAGATTTTGGTTCCAGGAAAAAAACAAAAATAGAAAAGGAATAAAATTTACTAGAAGTCGAGAGACCAGCTGCCACCTTTCATTAAATACTAAGAGATTTTTCTGTTAGTTCTAAAAAAATTTGCTAACCTCTTCCTTCTTTCTTATATCAACTTCCAAAATGTTTTCCAGAGATTGTCAAAGACTGCTGATCAGAATAAGAATATTTTTCAAATAAACATTCAAGACCATAACAGCATACTGTGTGGTACTGATGAAACATACCTCCAGCTGTAATTCTGTGTACTTTCTCCTAAGTTCAGTGACTTCTTCTCCAGCTTGCATCTTCTTATACAAATCCAGTTCTGTGTCAAGCAACTCTTTCTGCATCTAGAAAACAGTGATTAGTAATTGAAGTGACAATAATATCCTGCATTTATATATATATACACACACACATACACACACACACACAATTTTTTATAAGGAATGCTTTTTAAGTATTCCTATTTAATCTATACATTTGTTCTCTATCTCCAATCCTACCATCCTAATTCAAGCCATCAATCACCTAGGTCTACACTAATGCAACAGGCTTCCTAACTTGTTCCTACTTTCACTGATTTCCCTACAATTCATTTTCCATATGGAAGCCAGAGTGAAATTTCTACACAGAAGAATTTTCAGGAAATAACCGTGCAAAGGAAAACAAAAAACTGAGGTCCAAATGAGGACTATATAGTACCCTTTCACGTAAGAAAGCATACATACACACACATACCAAGAGGGAGGGAAGAGTGGGGAACAGAGTGCCAGAGATCAAACAGGAATGATTATCTATATAATCCTTTATATATATTAATAGTATAACTTTTGAATCATGTTAATTATTTATTTATTGAGAAAATAAAATTAGGGTAATTAAATTGAGAGAGTGAAACAGGAGAGAATTATGTCAATGGAGCCTCCTTCATGGTTATTACCATGCAATTGCTAAAGATTATTTGAAATAACTTCAAATCAATTAGGACTGTGTAACCTTCATATCATCTGGAAATTAATTCTTCTATATTAAAGATACACTAAGATCCTCATATATTATGAAATAAAATACATTTTAAAAATAAAAATACAAGAAAATTAAATCAACAAGAATAAGGGGGAGAGGAATCCAAAATTGAATACATATAGAAATAGACCTAACTTTATCAAATTAATAACATAACCACACAAAAGGAAAAAAACAAAAACGTGATCCTATACCAAAGTTTGATTCTATACTCTAAATGGAGTATATTGTGAGGTTGTAAAAAATGCAAACAAATTCTGAATTTTATATTTAGTTAGCTGATGAAAGTGGTATTATTTTAGCAGTTTTGGAACCATCTGAATGTGCAAGTATATACTGTATTGATGTTAGTGGGAACAAGTTGTCATTATGGGAACAGGGAAATAGGCATAAGAGAAAGAAACAAAGAACACTGTGGTGTTAGATTAGAATCAGAAATATCAATATGAACTCATGATTACATATACACACACACACACACACCAAGTGTTAAGTATTTGTAACTCCGTGGGATTTTTAAAAATCACTTACTGTCATCTGAAATTAATTTGCTCAATTTCTTATGTCTAATCAGTTAATATACTTGAATTTTCTCCCATTCAATCAGCTCATTCTGCAACAGTGACTCAAATTGTTACTTCTGTTCATTAACATTTTATGCCACCAACTACTTACAAAATAAAGCTCAAACTCCTATCAAGCATTCAAGCACATATATTGTTTTGTCCTCAAGCTACTTTTTTGTTCCTATTCTCCTAATTATTGACTTTCTAGCTACAATGTACAAGATTCAAAAGATGAAATCGTTTGCTTATTTGTATTTATTAACTTATTAATTAATAGAGAAGGGGGAGAATGGTAGCAAAGAATATTAAATCAAGAATGAATCTTAATGCAGTGTTTTAATTTTTTTTGCATGCACATGCAGTATAAATAACAACACAAACTGAAATACCTGAGTCTTAGTTTTTATACTTTTTGGAAGACAGCGTCCAGGTGAAGCAGCTTTGACCTCATCTTTCAACTTGGTAATATTTTTAGTCAAAACCTCTAAAGTTTTCATTATTTCTGCTTTATCTTCAGACTTCATTGCTTTGTTTTTCTCCAGTTTTGAAATTAACATCTGGCCGATTTTTAAAAACAAAAATATAAGACTTAATTCTACTACTACTTAGAAAGCAAACACAGCAAAGTAAATATAAAAATAAATAACTACTACTTATAGCTTATGTATTCATGACAAGGCTTACAATCACCAAGACAGCAGAACAGCAGACTGGTGACACTCTCTCAATTCAAGTCTTAATCTTGGTTTGCACTGTGAAGAACTATAGTACTGCTTAAGTCTCTTAGAATATAGATTTCTTATGGTTATAAGCTTTAACTTTAATTTAATCCCTGAAAAGTCATCAATTTGAAATAGCAATAATTTTACTTTCTAATCCATCTGTTGATATTACTGAGTCTAAGTATTCACACTCCAAAAGCAGTCTGCAACCCAGAAAGGATCACAGGAAAAGTTTACGGCTTCCCTTCATATGAGATATTAGAAAAGTGCAATATTTAATTACCTTCTTTCTTTTGTTAGAGGGCACAGTAACTGGCTAGGCTAAGAACAATACACTGGACAAAGATAAGAAGAAAGAAGATAAACATGGTAAGGAGTAGAAGACACCACACAATATAGATTCTTTAGTATTACCATATAATACCATAATCTATAGTATTATAGATTCTCTGAGTCAAGATGGTTTCAGTTTTTGGTGTAAAGCATTGTGATGTCTTTTTATCAAGTATATACAAATTTAAATCAGAAAAGACATAATTTTAAACCAAATGTTCAAAAGTTTGTATATTTTTAATATTTTGAAATGTTATAACTTTTATTACCAGACATAATTAAGAACTGACACCTAATTAAATGTCATAACTAGAGTGAAACTGGCATCTTCTACTCCCTATTACCAGTTTATCTTCTTTCTTGCTATGTCAGGCATATTGTTCTTAGCCTAGCCAAATACTGTTCCCTCTGACAAATCTAACTTTGATTATTTTACCTTTTGTGTTTCAATGTGCTTTTCTAAAATTTCTTGTTTCCTTTTCCTTACATCTTGCTGAAGTTTCAGTGCCTCCTAGAGAAGTGATCAAAAATAGTATTAGAAAACTTAACTTTTCCCAAAAAAACCCCACAATTACTTAAGAACAGAACTGTGCTCTAAATGAGATTGTGGCAAGAAGCTTAGAAACAAAAATAAATGCAAAATTTTCCTATGTAAAGCTTAAACAGTATGCAAGTTTCAAAGATTAATCAGGATAGCCTTTCATTACAAGAAGAAAATTAATATTTACTAATATACTATGGAAAACAAAAGTTCAGTGGCGGCCAACATATATACCTTAATCTTTATTTTATGAAAAAACACATACATGCAGAAAAAGCTTCCCTATATGCAAATACTGTACACTACTAACTATACTTACCTGCTTTTTTTTCTGTGCTTCATTATTATCAACTGCAGAAGTAGAAACAAGTAAGGTTTTTTGTGCAGCCTTCAAAGCAGCTGGATTATACACCGTTTTTGTTAAGCCAGTAGATGTAGACAATACCTACCAATACAAATTCAATTTTTCAAAAAATGTATCAAGTAGTCATGATCTCCTGAGTCCTATTTCCTTCAAAACTCAACTTTAAAGCACTCCTGTCAAAATTTAGCACACTGAACTAAAAGTACTTATATAGTAACAGTAACTAAGTCACATTTAACATCTTGAACGGAAGAGTATGAGTGGGGGATAAGCTACACAGTGAAAAAATTTTAAAGTAATATCATATACCTTCAGGAAAAAAGCAAAAAACAAACATATAAAAACTTCAAATCAATAAAACACTGGTGGTATTACTATAACACTGATAAAATATTAGTTGCTGAACACATTACTAGTATTCCTAGGGACTAAAGATAAACTATACACAAGAGCACAGCAGAGGAGGAATTATGTCCTGAAAATAATTTAAAATGATCATTTATAATTGACATTTCTGACATTAACCTTATTGCTTTGTCTTCTCCATTTCTTTGCCAGCATTAGCATTACTCCTTTTTCTTTAAGGGACCTTATTCCCTTTAATTCAGCTCAGGTTTAGCACAACCATTCAAGATCTCTGCAAAGTCTTAATCACTTATTTCTTCTACCTAGGTTCCTCTATGAAATAATATTCCTATTAAAATATTTAGTAAAAATGACCTGATGATACTTTAATTTATATTTCTCTCTCAATCTCTCTTCCCTGTCCTTACTGTAAAAGCCCTGAAACATAAACCATGTCTTTCTTTTCTTTGTGCTTCTTCCAGTACCTAAACCTTGCTACCAACTAATTATGAAACCATGGGTGAGTTCAGGAACCTTTTTGGGCCTCATTTTGCTCATTAAATAAGAAAGTTCAACCTGATAGTGTCTAATGTCCTCATAAACACAAAGATTCATTCCATTAGAGTAAGGATTTGTTTTTTAACATGGCTCACTGCTGTATCTTCAGTGCCTAGAACAGCGCCAGACACAAAGCAAGTACTCAATAAACACTTTTGCACTAAATTAAAATGAAGTGATGGTAGATCAGAGTGAACAATCTTTTCCTCACAAAGATCAATTCAAGAACATTAAAGTGTCAGGCTGCCTTTTTTATCTTCCAAAAGAAACAGAAAGTTGTAGGTTCCAGAGAGTGGTTGATTACTGGTTCTTGGGAAGGAGTTTAGAGATCCCTTCAAAGAGATCTATGAATGCCATAAAACCTAAACATGAAACATGTGAGACTGTGTAACTTTCCAAAGGAAAAAACACAGCTTTCAAAGTCATGACCTAAAAGAAGTCAGAAGAACTACGTAAGTAGAAGAGTATCAATGAGAAAACGAGTCCTATTTTCTGACTACTAAAAGATCTGGACATGACTTTCTAATATTTTATCATGAAATTAGATTAGGGAACATCACAAAGCTTAAGCAACTCATCACTATTCTAAGTATTCAAGAATGGCATAGCTTCAAAATAAAAAAAAAAATCTAGAATACTGTAATTATACTACCTCCATACAGCACAACTGATGTTTAAAAATAAAGGATTTTTACAGTAGTTGATATGTTCAAAATTTGATAATTTTCTTCAGTAATGAAAACACTCAAGGTATCACTAACAAATATGAAATGGTTGCACTCAGTAAAATACAAAATGGACGTGGATTTAGTTCACTGTCTAACTTGTCACTATTCCATCATGCTACCTTACCACACTACGCAATGTCAAGCTGTATGAACATGTAAGGGTGAGACAAACACTGTCGAAAGGGAGAAACATAAGATGATCTGCTGAAGCCAAAGTTGGAGCGTTTCATAAACCATCTTCATCATGACGGTTCTGTAACAGTTGAAAAGCTGTGACCCAAAAAGATTTCTATATTCAAATAAACTTGGAAACAATATTATAATACTATTTTGTCCTTTCAAATGATATATTATCATAAGAGCTATAAGAAAGCCAGAAGTAAAGCAATCCATGTAATTTAACTAAGCACTTCTCCAATTTCAAGGAGTAGAGAATTCTCCCTTTCAAAGTATTGTTATTAATACCAGATATCAGACTAAGGTGTAGTGTTTCAGGGTTAATAAAATCATCCGACAACAAGAAGATTTCTGTATTCCTATATCACTTCCTTGTTTTGTCCAGGAACTTCCTTCTGTAAAAACAGAACATGAGCTAACGTATTTATTTCACTGAGTTTAAGACACCACTGACTAGGAAGTCATTTAATATAACCCTACTAAAGGAAAAGGCTGCCAATTATAACCATAAACATCAACAACTATAAGATACAGCCCAATTTCAGAGGTGTAGAAATGTGAAAATAAAATATCTTACAAACAGTGAAGTTACAAATGTTGCTCACTATCTGAAGCTATTTGGTTTCAGAGTTTAGATAGTAAGTGTTCGAATAACAAAAAATACTTGCATTTTTCAAAAGATAAAAATAGACTTGTGACAAAAGAAAATCTGTTAAAAATGAAACCAGTGGAGGGAAGTAACAAACCCAACAGAAAATGATGCTACAGTTCTAAGAATATAATCAAAACATAGTAGCCTTTCTAAACAACCACATCTCTATTTTTGAAAGGGTTTCTGCATATGCCGTATTTTTACATATTGACTTTATTTCTAGTGACCTTGCTGCATACACTTATTAATTCAAGTTGTTTGTGAATTCTTTTGGATTTTCTACATATATAACCATATCATCTATGAGTAAACATAGTTCTGTTTCTCCCTTTCCAACATTTACGCCATTTATTTTCCTGCTTTATTATATGGTTAGGCCCTATACTACTGGGAAAAAGTGACAAGAGTGGACACCCTTTGTTCTTCCTGATCTTGGGGGAATGTATTCAGTATTTCACCATTAACAAATAATGTTAGCTGTAGGGTTTTTTTGCGGTTTTTTTGCAGATATACTTTGTCAAAATTAAGGAAATTTATTTCTATTACTAATTTCCAAAATGTGTAATGTGACTAAATAATTTTATCACATGTTTTTTTCCTACTGAAATAATCACATGGGGTCCGGTTCCCCTCCCTTCAATATCTACCCCATTCCTTCCCTCAATCTTTTATTTTGTTAATATGGTGAAATAAACTGATTTTCAAATGTTAAATCAACCTTGCATTTCTGGAATAAATGCTACCTGGTCAAAGTGTATTCTTTCTATTACCAATGCACACTTGCTAAAATCGTATTTAGGACTTCTGTGTTTACGTTCATGAGATATTGGCTTGTAATTTTCCTTTCTTGTAATACACTTGTCAGGTCTGATATCAAAGTTTTTGTTGAATTCGTAAGATGAGTTGAAAAGTATCATACCCTTTGTTGTTGAAATATATACATCACTAATACTTCTTACTTTCAAGATAAAAGCCAATTCTTCAATAAAATAGAGGTTATAATCTATTAATACCTCCTTATTCATTTCCTATATAAAATATTACAAGCCATGACTATTATTAGTACTTATAAAAAAAAACAGATTTTTCTCATGGATAAAAATGGGGAAAAAAAGTATTTTGTAAAAATGACTTACTGCAAAAGAAGGTTATTACAAATTAAGTCATCCAAGTATCATTTTTTAATAATTGGTGCCAAGTTAAAATCAAACACAAAAGAAACATAGTTAAGATGACTCAAAGCCACACTCTCAATAAGCTAGTTCTCACACGTTTCTAAAGCAAATGCCAATTTTATTCTTCATAAATCTCTCTATAGTAAGCTGAGGCATTCGGGCATCATTTTATTGATCACTAGTATCTTAATATAGCAGCAAAAATCAGGTTTTAAGTTTCCTCTTTCTTAGCCCTCTCACATGCAGTCTTAGATTAACAAAGAATCACTAAAGGGTTTATTGGCTATTACAAGAGGTAGGGGATAAAATTTTATATTTGTGCACTTATTTGCCTTAACAATGACAGAAATTACTGTTTAGGTTCAAGGTTTGAGTTTTTGCCTGCCTTCAATTTTTAAAAATTTAAATAACATTTGATGAACATTCTCCTACTCTTCCCTAAGACTTCTCTGTATCACTGAGCTCTAAGGATTACTACACAAAAATCCCTACTGACTAGGAACAGAAATAACAAAGAATAAGCAAAAACAAAATGCTATTCTGTAAACAGGTTCACTGAAGCCTGGAAGTTACATACTGGTAAATAATTTCTTTCCTTAGAAGATTCATTACAATCTTTGCTGAGTAATTTTCTTTTATAAATAGCCCACTACCATTAGTGATTTTTCATAAATTAAGTTAATGCTAACTATATTAGCAAATTTATACTATCAATTCCAAATCTGTACACTTTTTATCTAAAGCTATATAAAACATGTTAAAAAATAATGAGAACAAGTAGGAAAACATACTAGAAAAGTTTTGTAAAAGTGGTAATTAGTACACTTTAATTTTAGAGTACAAGTCTTAACATAACAGATCCTAAACATAATCAGGGTTGTAGACCTCTCCAGAATTGTTCAGTACTGCTGCAGTCCATGGGGTCGCTAGGAGTCGGACACGACTGAGAGACTTCACTTTCACTTTTCACTTTCCTGCATTGGAGAAGGAAATGGCAAGCCACTCCAGTACTCTTGCCTGGAGAATCCCAGGGATGGGGGAGCCTGGTGGGCTGCCATCTATGGGGTCACACAGAGTCGGACACGACTGAAGCGACTTAGCACGCATGCATGCATGCATACTAAGAGTAACGATCCTTATATTGTTGTCTTATTCCTTACTTACTTAGTATCAGAGGATAAAAATAATCAAAGTAAATATCAGACACTGCTAAATTTAGTAGCATAGACTAAGCCATACAGATTCAGGCAGGGGCAGAGGGGCATATATGGAAAAATCTGGAGATTTCACAGTAGAGGTTAGAGAGATTTTCAATTTTTAAAAGAATGACTAGAACTAGAATTCTGTTAGGCAGAGGGAAATACACTCCAGAAAAACCACCACCAAAAAGAAGATAAAAGAGGCAGAAAATAGCAAGAGACAATGAGCAGAAAAGGGCTTATTAGGGTAGAAAGGAAGACCTAAAGCAGAGGTAACAGAACCAGAATAATTGAGGTATGATGAGTTATTAATCCAGCAAAGTCATTTAGCTGAGAAAATTATTTAAGTTTCTATAAGGAGTTAAAGAAAGTCTGAGGGTAGGATGGTGGCAGTGTAAATTAAGAGCAGGTGCCAGCCCAGAGGTCAGGGAACTGAAGGTGGCAGAGACCTACAAACACAAGTGGATGACTCTAAAGCTTCTAGACTGCACAACATGAAAATGGTGCCATCACTCCCAGAGGTGGGTGGCTAGGAGAAGATGCTACTTTACAGAGGAAATAATGAATCATTTTAGGCATTTTATGCCTAAAGTAATGCTGAGGTATCCAAGAGGAAAATGTGATATTCAGAATGAGATTCATATTCAAATTTCCAGAACTGACAAAGTTTAACACAGTAAATATGGAAATAATATACTGAAGAACCAGTGAAGACAGCAGGTCAGCTATTTCATGAGACGTTCTAATTATCTATAATGTCAATTTCCTCCGTAATCTTCATAATGGAAAGAGCCAGGGACTAGAAATAGAAGATCCAGGTTCCAGTCTTAGCTCAGTAACTCACAGTGTATAGGTCAACCATAAAGTTTGCGGGGCCTTACCTTCCTTTAAGGTTAGGATAAAGAAATAAGAAAGATTATCCAATTCTAATATTCTGTGATTCCACGTACCTCAAAAAAAGACTAAAGATCAGGGCCATTCACTCACACCTAAACAAAAAATTAATATATCTGCACAGAACTATAAGACAGGTCCAAAAATGCTCTTAATTTAGTCAGCATTTGCTCCCCTCATTTGAAAAAAAAAAGACTAACTGCATCGTTACACTATACACAATAGCTGTTGTCTTAAAAAACTTATTTACACCATTCTTTCCAATTTACAAAATACTCTTAAATAATATTTTATTTAATCCTCATAAAACCTCAAGAGAAAGACAAATATAACCATCACCACTTATTGATGAGGAAAAGGGTTCAGAAAGATTAAGCGCACTGCCCAAAGGCATGCAGTTAGTAAGTGAAGAGCCAGAGCTCAAACTCAGGTAAAGTTCCTAATTCATGGCCCTTTCTATAAGGTTATCAGAGGTTTAAAATTAAAATGTACAATATCTCTAAAGAAAAAATAGTAAGTGAAAAAACAAAAAGAATGGAGCATAAGGAAATACAGTAAGCGGCAAGTATTAAAATGCTGATGCAAAAAGTAAAAAGAGGTAGGCAAATATTTTTCTTTTTCAGCAAATGGAAAGCAAAAAGTTAGGAATAAAAGATACAGATACTATTAAGAAGCAAGAGTTTGGAACCATGAAAAAAATTAAAAAATTAAGATGCCACCTGAAAACATTTATGAAGCCAAGACACACACATCATGCTATTCTTACCTTTTCAGTTGCTGAAACAGATGGCTTTGATACAAAACCCAACCTGTCCTTCACAGATAACTTAGTTACATTCTAAAAAAATTAAAATGGACATATTCAGTGTTTCCCCAAACATATATAAGTCTGTAGGGATTTTGAACATTCTCATTCTACTAACATATTCTGACTATAAGTACACTGATATTAATAACAAAACCTTGGGCCATTTGCAAAGACAGAGACAGAAAGAAAATGTGTTTGGAAAAATAAACAGTATACAGTAAACAGTGTACAGTATTACTCGATCACGGAAAATGATTATATAAAGAAGTTTTTAAATAATTTTAAAATTATTGTGCCTGTCACATAGGCAGGTGGTTTGCTAAAGTCCCTTTCACTGATACAGAATCATAAATTCTTAGAATCCTATGTTGACAAGTAGAAAGTTTGTACATTCTAAATATTAGAGTAGTTAAAAATGCGCCTGCTTCTTCAGCTTAAAGCAAATGCCATTCTTTCCTATAGTATGTTTGTTTTACAGCCAGTATACACAGTATTTGGTGATGATTTGAGATAGCAGGATTGGAGGGTTGTTTGTTATTTAGTATCTAATAATTTACTAATTTACATTCTGCGTGTTTTTATAAAATCTCAATGTCTTACTCTTCAGGAATAACCTGCGAAGACTATTTTAATCAGGTGGCATCCATTAGCTAAGTAGGATACTACATCCTAACTATCTTACACAGCAAATGTTGAAACATCTGTAGACAAAAGAAAGTTAAGTTTCAGAGACTGAGGGTGTGGAAACAAGAAACTGCCACTCGAGTGTGGAAGGGAGTGGGAAGGGAATGACATATGGAGAAGAGAACTTGAGAATCAGGAATAAGTGATGCAAAGTTCTGAGAGAGCTGCATTAAGTAACTTGAAGCTTTTAAGCCTTCCCTTCCCAAAAGCTTTCAGTTCAGTCTACTGCATAATTATGTCTGGAACAGGAGTCTAATGAAGTAAAAGATGATGGAAAAATAAGATTTAATATACTAAAACTTTACTTTTTAGGCAGTTTTTCTCCTCTATGAAATGAAAAAGAACTCTTTCTCATAAGTAAGTATTAGCTAGAGAAAAGAATTTAAGATTGAAATACTACAGGAAAAGTAGTCCGTAAAAATGTTATGGTAATGGTAAAAAAATTTTTTACAGGTGCTGTTCAAATACAGACTATATTTCTGTATAAGTATACACACACACACACACACACATATATATATACACACATACACACACCCATACAATTAATTAAAATTCAGATCACCAAGGGAAACTAATAGACTGAGAACCTATCTATCATGTGACAGGCACAATAAGATTTTTCATTTACCTGAGGAAGGTCTGAACTGGCACTCTGGGCTTCTGCTGGTTCAATAGTACTTGAAGGTACCGGACCCAACCGCTCTTTGACTGACTGCTTCACAACAGGCAAAATGGGCTGCTGAACTAAAGGCTGCATTACCTCAGAAGAAGAAAAAAGTGTTAAACGCGCTGATTAGTTCATGAGCAGGGAAAGTAACCTTCGTTATTCTGTCACTAAGTTGCCCATGCAGTTTTAAAAGTGCAGCTTATAATCAAAGCCTAATCACCTGCCAAATTCCTTCCTTCATACAAGTTCCCCATACATGTCCAAAGATACAAAAAAATATTTATAAAGTAGAGGAAAAAATCAAAATCTACCCTTCAGTATCTTTCGTCTCTCTTTAATTAACAGAAGAAAGCTAAATAGAAAAATAAGGTGCTATAGTACACTTCTACAAGCAATTAAACTTTATATATTGATTGACTTCCTGATTAAAAGAAAGAAAAAGAGAAAAAAGGAAGAGGGAAGGAAGGATTTCCATTATGAACTCCTAGTATGAGTTTCTAGAATACAAACAGGTACTACATACTGGAGTATCTCCCACTTTAAGGGATGGTTCTATATTTTATATGTATCATCTCATGACTTCCTAAACTAGGGATGAATGTAATAACAAAATGAAAGAGCAGGTTAGAGAAGTTAAGTAACTTGCTCAAACCTACATACAGTTAACAATGGTAGAGCCAGGATCTGAACTCAAGTCTACCTGACTACATGCCCCTCCTTTTAAAAAACACTATGCCAAATGCTTTTCTTTCATAAGAAAAGCATTTACTTTCACACAAATTTCTCTTACCTTTGGAGAAGTAGTTTGCAACTGTTGGGTGCTTCCTTCTCTGTGCCAGTAAACTTTAATAAAGCGATTATTTAGTACTGCTTCTGTACTTGATATAGCTTTCTTTGCTTCTTCGTATGTTGCAAATTGGATAAGGGCACCTTCAGGATCCCCATTATAGGCAACCTAAGATTTAAAATATTAAGCACAGCGAATTTGCAAATGAATCAGTTGCTTTATATAGTAAAATGCCTCAGGAAATGAAATACTAGTCCTTCCAAGTTACAGTCTATCTTTATACTACCTTATATCGAGATTATTACCACAGTCTACTTTCACTCAAGAAGAAATGGTAACTGTGGACCACTCAGAATAGAATCAGCCTCCTCTAAATAACATTTAGGAGAGAATGCTCATTGCACAAAGGTTATATACAAGCACTCAAAATGCTTCACTTCTTACCCTCAATATTAATGCTATGGGAAATAATACTTATGTCAGTGAGTGATGTAGAGTCAAAAGAGGGAAGTAAACTATTTTCAAAGGAATGATCTCTAACTAAAAATTACAGAAAAATCAATCTGTAAAATTGTCCAAACTGGTTAATTCTCACAGAAATATTTGCAAGAGCACACACAAATAAATCTTAGATAAGGAAGGGGGGAAATCTACAAAACAATAGCAACAATTATATTTTACACATAAGGAAACTACGACTCAAAAAGTATGCAATTCTTTAGACCTATACAATGAATAAGTAGTATTAACAGATCCAAGGCTTTTTAGTGTTCAATAATACCAGCACTTTCGAAATTGTTCTATAAACTACTGGTGAGGCAAAGCAATACAAAATAGGGATTAAGCACACAGACCCTGAATCAAACAACCTGGTTCTGGATAACAATACCCACTCTGTAGTTGTTAAGAATTAAACAGTAATTCATATAAAATGGTGGGGCGGGGATTGTACACGGGGCAGGTGATGGTGGTGTGTTCAATTAGGATAAAGCTATAGGGTTTTTTGAAACTAACTTTTCAAAATATATATTTTATAAATAATAAGGCAAATGGGATACAGATACAGCAAAAGGACCTGTAAGGAGATAACAATCTCAACAGTAACTGAGGAAATACAAATTGAAAAAATATAAATTAAAGAAAAAAACTGAGATAATAGTGAGATACTCAGCTTTAAATTTATTTAAATTTAATATTACTAATGTAGTTAATTGGGTAAGGAAAATAATTTTTCGAAGTCTAGATCTACAGGTGGTAGATCAAATTGAACTGCCATAAAAAGATATTTAGAGATAGTCCAGATAATGTTAAATTACTACAGGGTAATATGTATGCTCAGGACCCACAACAAGGACCCACATACTTTTAAATACATATATATTTGTAAGCTTGCATACTAATTTATTGGTAGATACATACAGAAATACAAAACAAAAAATCAAAAATAATACATGGTAAGCTGTTACCAATAATGTAATAATATCATGCAGATACATGAGGAAGACAGAGAGCTGAAAATATTTTCATTAAATCTGTAGAAATCTCTACTGACTGACCCTAAGCAAGCATGCATTTTCTCATCTATTACTTAATAATATTATTTTTTAAAGGGCAACACCACAAAATTTTCCAAAATACCAACTTAAGCTGTACTCTCTAACATCTATTCTTATCAGATTATGGGAAATTATTGTTTTAGTTGAAAAGAAAGCCATACAAACTGGAAAAGAAGCCCAACATTATTTCAACACTTTCAACATATCCCATAATATAAACTCAATACAAAATAATCTCACAAATAACATATACCTAAGCCAAGGTCAAATTTTAGGTGAAATCAAATACAAATTACAGTTATTTATCTTAAAAGACATTCAAAAGCAGTAGAGGAAAAAGTAAATGTTTAAACTAATTAGATATTTGGGCCCCCAAAGTATCTGTTAGATATGTGCCATCTTAGAGGCAGCAAAAATAAATGTGACTAAAGCCTTCTGCTAAAGTGAAACTAAGGAAATGAAAACTATAGTAAGATTAGACTTTACCACTGTGGCTATTTAACTTTGCTGTAATTTTATGATAACCTCTATTAGGTAAAAAGTATATAATATGATCAATCAAGCCTCTTGCCTTTTCAAAGTAAATATGTTATTCAAAATCACATTTTTCTAAAATACAAAGTTTCATTTCATATCCAATTTTCTAAATTTAGAATATTACCAAAATTTCCATAATATTTTCTTGTAAAAGTATTTCTTTTTACTATATTAAGATTTCCTCTCTAAATTAAGCAAAGACAACAGAATCACCTCATAGCTCTTACCTGCAAGTTAACCAAGGTTCCAAATCGACTAAAATGCTCATTAAGTTTGCTGATATTATTTAATTCTGGAGGAACTTTTCTAAGTTCAAGTTTGGTATTTTCATTTCCAAACTGAACCTTTTTCTGGAAGCCTGGGCTGTTTGTTCTATTAAAATTTGGTCTGTAACAAAAATCAAGTTAATTAATACATTTATTTATAAATTCTGATGCTTATCAAGTACAAAGGAATCAAGTTTTGCAACTTAAGTTCAATTTTCTTTTCAAAATTGAAATTGCTAGGTGATAAAGGAAATTTATACTTTTTTTCCTTAAAAAATGAAGTTTCCAAATAAGTAGTGTTCTTATCTTTCACAGAAGCCAAGTAAGAAAGGTTCTTCCAGACCATTTGTTCCTTCCCACTTCTATTCTACGCCTGCTTAAAATTTTCAGCAGGAAAGGTCTACCCTCTTTCAGTCAATTTGCCTATATAACCATTTCACCATTTGCACCATTTCAGGAAAAGCTACCTTATCAAAATAATTCCTATTTTCAAATACTGATTAAAAGTAAGAAATCACTGTCTTGATCTCGTTCCAATTAAAACAAAATGTGGCGAACAACAGACCATACACTTGACACTTGAAGAAACAGGGACAAAACTGTGGCCCAGGGAGGTTATAATACTTGCTTTAAATCAGAGAATTAAAGGCAGAGCCAGAACTATATATTATCCATTAATAAACATACGTTAAAGCTCTAAAAATGTAATCCTAGTCTTTCCTCAAACATGCTAAATTGTAAATGAATCATCCAACACATACACTAACATTCTGATTCTCTATCTGCTTCTCTGAAGCCCTTCCTCAACAACTTCGGTGCCCATCCTATCTCCCCTGCCCCCA
This sequence comes from Bubalus kerabau, assembly GCF_029407905.1. NCBI lineage: Eukaryota > Metazoa > Chordata > Mammalia > Artiodactyla > Bovidae > Bubalus > Bubalus kerabau. Next base: position 54,981,367 of record NC_073635.1, read on the forward strand.
CCAAAGACTGCTTTCTAACTCTTTACAGGAATCGCCCACATGCTAAAGCCTCCTCCCATTTCTTCCCTAATAGCAGGCTCATGACTATCCCTTAAATAGCTAGTATTCAACAACATCTCTAAGGGTTGGGTTTTTGGGGGTAGGTAGGTACAAAGAGGAAAAACAATATGCTAACCACCACACCATTTCTGTAAGCATGTACCTTCCAAGTACCAGACGACTAACATACACACTTTTAGAAAACAGATACTATATACTTTAGTTGGGGACTCCCTACAGAATAAATTTTACTTTGAAAGAGACCACTATTACTGCCACAATAATACTGCAATGATCCTAAAAATCACAGTACAATAAAATTCCTCAATTTCCTCTGCCAGCTTACTTATCAAACCAAGTCTTCTTTGTAGGAACTCCAGGCTCCCCAGAACCAATGGTTCTTTTCCTTGACTCTGAATCCACTACTATCCTCATACTGCTTTTATTAGGAGGCTTTTCTGTTTGAAACAAAAGAAAAGGAAGCAAAGATTAATATTTTCTGTTAATCATAGCCACATTCTTAAATTTACATTAAAAACAAAGTTCTGGCTTTTTGTCCAAATATACATTTTAGAAGAAACAGAAAAAAATGTACATCTAAATACAGTAATCTAAGTGATTTTAATTTACTTTGAATTCCTTTCACACTTAAATTAAGAAGAATCAGTAATTCTCATATGTCAAATTAATAATAAACAAATCATCTTGGAACTCTAAGTTTATAGTTTTGAAATCAAATGCACAACCTATAAGATTCAAAATTTAACACTAGTGCAATGACCTTAAGAATCAACAACTTTGAATTGCGACTGAAATGAGCTGCTTATTTAAACATCAGCAAATTAACATAATAAAATTATGTTAAATTTTAAAAGGTAAAGATTCAAAAGATTGAAATGCATTGCAAAAGAACTGTAAACTGCAAACTACTTCCAATATTTTACACACTTTTAAGAGTTTGACAAACACAACTACATTTAACCTGTTATTCCCAAACGATGCTCAAGTTTAAAACATGCTAACCTTAGTCCACATAGAAAAAAATATATATTTAAAATTCCTTTTTAAAAAGGAACTGGATAAATTGGTTATTTAAATCCTTTCCTGAGTATCTCTAAACACATGTAACCAAAAGAATTCTGGATCTGTTCCAGTACAGTCTTTCTCATGGCTACCACTATAATTTCCAAGCAGGTCTTCCTACCAAATCGATTCTTTCTCTCAATGAATAAAAGTATCATCTGCCCAATTATCCAAAAGCAGAAACCTAGTGTCTTTCATTTTACCATCTCCATTAGCCCTATTTTAAGTCCCCAAATCAATAAGTTATAGGTGTTGTCAATTCTTTCCACTGAACTTAAATCTTTTACTTCCCAGTGTTACTACTGTAAGTCTAGCTACCATCATCTCTTCTATAATTTTTCAAACGCCTGTAATTGACCTCCTATTCCCTCTGACATCCCTTACTCCCTCTGTTCTAATCAAAAATATCTTCTGGTTTCACAAAAGTATCAACAGGCTATACGTACTTTATCAACCCGCTTTTTCTGACTAACTCTGACTTATCCTACATCTCTTCAGCATATCAGGTAGAAACATCCAGCATCTGGCACTGCAGGCATTCACAGGACAAACTGTATTTTCTTTGCCTAGTGGTATCTTCACAGGACCATTTTTGCAACACAATTTCTGGCCTTATTACTGCCTCCCAAACATGTTTGTTCACTAGCCCTTTTATAAAGTCTTGAAGCTATTCAATATCCTTTTCTACTTTAATATGTTCTTTATCTGAAGGTTCATTAAGAAAGACAGTGATGTGTTTGCTCCAACTCATCTGTATTCTCTCACTCATATTCTCTTTCATTATTATTTATTTAAAAGAGAGGTGTTAATAAACACACAGAAGCAAGTTCCTCTTGATATACAATTAGCAAATGTGTCTTTTAGTTGCATGTATTCTGTTTCCCCCCAGTATCTTTTTAATAAATTGTTTTTCTGCTTAAAATTTTCAGCACTAGTTTTGTTGATGAAAACTACTGAGCCCTTCTTCCTACCTATCTATATCCAATCAAGAGTGTCTAGCAAGTTTTCCACTGCCTTAGAATCTAGAATGAACAATTAGCAGGCCTCGAGGTCACTTTTTTAGTAATTCCAAGGCAGCAAAAGGCCTAAAGTTTTTCCATTTGCTTAATAACAATAATTTCCTATGAAGCTTTAAGTACGAAGCATAAGAATAGTTTGCACATAATAGTCTGTGACAAATTCAAATGAGGCCATCTGCAGGCTATTATAAATGTATAATAATTACATAATGAACAATATTATAAACTTTTAATTATGTATATCTCACAATCCAGGCCAGTAAATTTCAAACTAAATAGGCAACAGCCGAGAACATTTTTGGGGGGAAAGACTGAAAAAGATAAGGAAATAGAAGTACAGGTAACCCTCAGTTTAAATGGTTTGCTAAATCAGTTATCTAGTACATAAAAACAATTTATGGAGAATGTATTCCTGAACCAGCTTACAAAAACAGTACACAAAATATCTAAAAGAATAGTACTAAAATAATCACTATGTATAATGATTCTATGAGAAAAGGCATTCAAATTTCTAAGTAGGCATACCAGACATTTATATCTCAGCAAGCCATATCTCAGCAAGCCATTTCCTGTAACTTCTAACTATATGCATGTGGAGCTGAGATGACCATAATTCCAACTTCTACATGGTTAAGATTTATGTTCAAAGGATTTGATCCCTTCTGTCTTCCCTCAATCACCACCACCAACAAAAAAAAACTGACCAAGATTTGGGATGGGTCCAATATTGATCTATAGTGGAAAGCCACAAGGTAAGAAAGAGATGATTTGATGCTTCAGAGGTTCTAGTAAGAGCAAAGAATACTGGTATAATGAAAGAAAATGAGTGCTAAGTCATGACCGAAAGAAGGAAGTGGTTTTACTCCAAACTAGTCAGGTAGAAGACACTCAGGGGATGAGTCAATATTAATACAATGAACAGCCACAATCTTAACTGGCTACTTTTCAATTACAAGCCATCTTATAACTCTGACATAAAAATTGTTAAAAAACTCTCTTTTTCTGTTGTTGTTCTTAACAAAAGTCATTAAAATGCCTCTAGGAGACTTTTTGTTGGGGAAAAGGGGCATCTACATGAAATGTTGTCCTATGACCTCATAGGATGTAAGTTAAACTGGGTATAAATTTAAATGTTCCTCACTCCATCACAAAAAGTTCTCTGAACACTCAAGACAGATGTTTAGGATCTGACAGTTTCTAATGAACAAATAAAAAAGTGCAAAGCATAAGTAAACAAGTTTACTAAACCACATTAGGTATGGACTGCTGCTGCTGCTGCTGCTGCTGCTACTGCTGCTAAGTCACTTCAGTCATGTCCGACTCTCTGAGACTCCATAGACAGCAGCCCACCAGGCTCCGCCATCCCTGGGATTCTCCAGGCAAGAACACTGGAGTGGGTTGCCATTTCCTTCTCCTACTTAGTTAAATAAGTTGGACTTTATTCACAACTGATAATGTGTGACTTTTTTTTTAATTAGAAATAAAAGATGGTAAGGAAAGACTAGAAAGAAAATGGGATTTAAAGGTTAGTTGAAATAGGAAAAAAGATACATTTTTATTGGTCTATACAGTATTTCCTATACTGTCTGACAATATTGTCAAATATCTGTAGCAAATGCTCTGTCTTTCAAATTAAGGTGAATGCTTCCTCCTCTGAACGTTTATAGCACTTTTCTTGCACTGGTTTGTGGACCAATCTAAATTCTTCTCCCATTCAGAAATTATATAAAAAGTCTGTCTCCTCTAACAAAATTTTAAAAGCTAACAAGTCAGTCTAAAATATAATTTTTTGCTTAAAATATAAGCAAATCAACATCAAATTCTAACATGTCAAAGCAAACAAAAATAAAATATATATCAAATATTAAGTCTGCACAGCTCATTTCATTTTCTAAACTATGAAAGAATGTATCTTTAGGAATTAAAGCATTATTCTTAAGACTTTAAATGAACCAATTAAGACTACAAATGAGAGAATATACCTCCCAAAAGCTAGAAAATTAGTACTTTGGGGAAAGTCCTTTCCCCATGGATGACAGAATAAAACATCACCAGTACTACAAATAGGGTACCACATATTACCTTTTCTTTCATGTTGAGACCAAAGAATCCAAGGAACAAACATAACAACATCCCTTACTCAATCCTAATAAACACAAGACCAACTATTCTTTTTAAATGTTTTGCCACTCTTGATATTATGAAAATGACAGGAAGAAAAGATTCATCATAGTACCTCTGGGTGGCAAATCCATATCCCCTGATGTGAGCCCTATCAAGTTGGGCCTTTGTGCATGCACTCTGTGTCTATACATTGGTCTGGAAGTGTTTGTTATGCTTGGGGCTTCAGGATTGTAGCCATCTGTGTCATATGTATCTGGTAATACAAAAACTGTAATTAAAAAACAATTATAAAACTCCATTTGGTAATTTTTTATACTGATAATAAAAAAACATATTACTAATTTATAACTCACATTTTATATGTATTCTAAAAAGTAGTTTTAGAAAAATAAAATGCTGTTAAAAACTTCGTTTTTTAAAAATCGTAACTGAGGACTTATATTTAATGTACATTTACCATGTCTACATTTTATTCCATAAAATTTTAGTGAGAATAGACCTGATAGAGCAATTCAGTCTCTACATATTTTTAAATCCCTCACCTAAAACTCTTCTCTAACCTATATGACATTATTAATATAGAAAGGCTAAAACTGCACCTGCAGTAAAAAGAGAGGGTGGAGCAGGAGGTGGCTGGTGATGAATGCCAGTTGTTACTACAGTAGGAACAGAGCTGGTTGCAGAGTTTGGGGGAGCATCCATGCCAGATGGTTGCAAAGGAGGAAGTGGAGGTGGTGGTCCTGTCAAAACCAAAGAATAAGAAATATCATCTGGAAGCAAACAAATAAAATAAGTTATTGTATATCCAAACATGATATGCTCATTTATCAAATAATAGTATCTTTAAAATCAAGCTCTTACAACTGAAATAGTTTTCAAGGGTAAAATATCCATTTAATGTATTCCAAAACAGGTTTGTCTTAAGCTCTAAAGGACTATAGACAGCTGGGATTCATTAGGGACGTACATAATTCAGGGTCACCCTAAACCACAGTAAACCATGGGTTTGGCTGAGCCAAGCCATGCTAAGTCACTTCTGACTCTTTGCAACCCTATGAACCATAGTCTGCCAGCTCCTCTGTCCATGGGACTCTCCAGGTGATAAAACTGGAGTGGGTTGCCATGACCTCCTCCAAGGGATCCTCCCAACCCAGGGATCGAACCCGCATCTCTTATGTCTCCTGCATTGGCAGGTGAGTTCTTTACCGCTAGCGCCACCTGGAAGCCCATTAGCCTACAAAATATATTCCAAATGGGAGTATCTTACTCTTAATTTCTAGCAGGCATATATAGGATTACTATAGATACTTCTAACAAAGGCAAGCATCAAACTATTAATTTTTATAAAAGACTATGAATGGGCAGATAATAAGTATAGGCAAACATATTTCCTCACCTGTGACAGGTGGCAGACTGGGTGGTAATGGGCCTGGCGGTGGCACAGGGGGTCTCAGATTCACAGGTGGGGGTGTAAGAATTGGTGGTGGTGGAGGGAGTCCAGGAGGAGGTGGTCCTTCAACAACAGGAGGCTGTGCTGGGAAAGGCAGCATACCAGGAAGATTGACATCTTCTACAACTACTGGGTCACTTCCATGATCAAAAGGGCACATGTCTCCTCTCATACAGAAACCCTTTTCTGTGAGGAAAAATAGTTAGAAAGAACTATGAAAAGTGCTGGACAAACATTTTCTCTAAGTCAACAAAAGTAAGATATTTAAAAATTGGAATATTTTTAACATTGGGCAAGTATAAATAACCATAAGAACTACCTACCAATTTCCAGTAATATAAAACCCTCATTAAGTGATAATATAGCTAACATACACATTAAAAAATGTACCACCAAATTAACATGAGTATTCCTAGCTAGCAAACTGATGTAAAATAGGTATTTCTGTCTGATTTTTATCATTAGAAACATTTCCTTTATTTAAATCTCTCACTTAAAACTTTAAGGATACTTCAACTACAGCTTTAATACAATTTACAAAATTTTTACAGTAAAATCTTAAGAGTCTTCAGTTCATTTATAAGTCTTATATATAGGTGATACATTTCTAGATTTTACTTATGCTAATAACTCTGATTTTTAAGTAAGTTTTGTCAAGAACGTTTCAGTCGCCAATTTCCTGATAAATAACTCAGTAGATATTCCTCTTTGTTTGGTAAATTCCAAAAATATGTTAAGACTTAAGTGCAAATAAACACAATCTTTAAATTGATATTAGTCGGTGGTGACTAATGAAGACTTCAGTAACATACTGAGGAATTCATGAAGTACCTAAAATTAATTTCCCACTATTTCCAAAAGGTTAAGTATTTGAGTAACTGTGTACAACCTAAAATTACAGAATTTACTCAGCTGAAAATATTAATTCATACTTCATGAAATGGTTGACAGGCTTACCATCATAGTCTCTACACCGTTTCTTTGGCATTGGTGGTCTTACGTATGAATTATGGTCCACCTGGTCTTCATGAAATTCAGACCAACTTTCGGTAGTGTTATTACCATGATGAGTAGGAGCAATTACTGTAATAGTGCTGCTCAAAGTAGGTACAGGGTAGTGGCCAGATGAAATATTCGGTACCGAAGAGACTGGAGTATAATTGTTTTCTAACGGATCTGCTCTATCCAGGTCATATTTAGGTTTTACCAGATCCCTTTCTGCAACAAAATATAAATGACTTGAAAAACTACACTCGATTAAAAACAACAACAACAAAGTCCCAAATTTAATAGATATTTTTGCTAAACATAAAAAAAAGTTCAAATTTTACACAATCCTCCTTTTAAAAACAACTCAATACATAAACAATGTTTCAAGAAAAGTTATTTCTTTTTGTTATGACCTAAACTAAAAAGCCACACATAAAGTTGCTGTACTTAATGAGATTTTTCTTGGAGTTTTATTTATAGAAGAGAGATTTTTTATTTTCTTCATTGAAATCTTAGTATGCAAAACTTTAGCCAATAAAACAAAATACGCAATACAAGTAGAGTTATTTTTTCTGTGATGAACATTTAGTTGTTATCCATTAACAGGGCCTAACACAGCTTTATACAGTGAACACTGCTGAAGATGAGAATGGATACGCAAAGAGGAAGAAAAAGGAGTTCATAATAGATACAAACAAATTAACTGGGCCAAGAAAAGAAAATTTACCATGGAAAGAGAAAAGATATTAAGGAGATCAGTTAAGTGAAGTAATGTGGAGAAAGGCCTAGAACACCTAGATGACAGGAAAAAGACTCTTAAGAACAGAGTAACAGAGAAATACTGGGACTATAAAAAAAAAGTCATGATTTTCTAAAGACTAAAAGTAATACACAATAAAGGTCACAAGAGGAGTATAAATCTAAGCTTAAGTAAAGGTGTTTTACTCTAAGGTGTTAAGCTGTTTTATTGCCTGCAACATATTCCTTTCAGTAATACACACTGAAGGAAAAATTATACACGTTGAAAATGACACACTCTTACAAACTCACACATCTGAAATGAAACTTTTAAACTGTTTTCATAGTTTTGAGGTCTAAGTGATAAATAAAACTGAAGATATTTAAAAGATACAATTTAACAAATTTTGATGTATGCATATACCTATGAAACCAAACATCACAACTACAGTAAGGTATACTGTACATACTCATCACCCCCCAAAAGTATCCTTGTTCTCCTTAATGATCCATCCCTCCTTTACTTCATCCCAGGCAACCACTGAATTGTTTCCTGTCTATGATGATAGATTAGTGTGCATTTTCTAAAATTTTATCTCTCTCCCTCTATTATATACACACTCTGTTTTCTGTGTGGCTTCTTTCAATCAGCATGATTATTTTGTTGCGTGTATCAATAGTTTTTTTCCTTTTTATCCATTCTATGGGTGTATCACAATTTGTTTATCCATTCACTTGCTGATGGACTGTTTCCAGCTTTTGGTTATAACAAATGAAGCTGCCATGATCATCTGTTTATGTCTCTGTTTGGAAATATACTTTTATTTCTCTGGAAGTAAACACTCAGGAGTGGAATGGGTCATTAGTAGATACAGGATTAACATTTTTAAGACACTGTTGAAGTGTTTTCCAAAGGGTTCCAGCTTATTTCCCATCCTCACCAACTCTGAGTAAAGCTAGTCTTTTTAATTTCAATCATTCTGACGGGTATACAGTAATACATTGTGGTTGTAATTTGTATAAAATAAAAGTTTCAAAAGAAATTTTTAAAGTTATTCGGACATATAAAATACAGCAAGATAGAAAAAATAAAGATAATACTGACAAAACAATTTTTAAAACCTTCAAATACAAAATGTTTTTCATAATAAAAGTGCCAGGCAAAATATACCCATATGTGATTATTTACCCCTGCTTCGTGTCCTGCTCCTGCTTCTAGTCCTGCTTCTATCCCTATCTCTGTCACGAAGCCTCTCTTTACTCCAACTTCGACTCCGACTCCTGCTGTAACTGCGACTTCGACCTCGTCTTCTGTTGTACCGGTCTCTGTATGAATCCCTTCGAGGAGGGTTTCGATCATAATCTCTTTTGCGAGAACGATCATCTTTTTTCCTCTCATCACGACTTCTAAAGAAATAAATGAACTTTTTATTGAAAATATTCAAGTGGATACAGGAAAAACTCTAATCAAATGCAAAAGTTCTGATTTATTCTTGTAACATCATGATTCTTTATTCCATCTTACGAATACAAACATAGGCGACTCAGAAAACTGAAAAACTGAACATGATCTGCTTAAGCACTCTAAAAGCCCTTCACAGTACCCACCCGCCCCGCCCCCACCAAAAAAAACCCAACTCTTTCAAAGCCTTAATCATATACACACAGGCATCTATACATATGTCCTATAGTATATTCTGTCTTGCACAGTCTCATAATTATAGGAAAGTATCACAGGCACTGCACTCTAAATGCTTTTGAAGCTTTAATGGGAAAAATAATTTATTCATTCTAAAGGGAAGCTTTGGGTAAAAAAGGTCTCAGAGTAAGACTTCACTGGAATTGAAATTAGGAATAAAAATAGTAACAATAACTAACATACGCCAAGCACTGTTCTAAACCTCACTTCCAGTACCTTCAAATCTCACCTAGTTATTCTTGATAGAAAAAGATCGAGTTACTACTTTCCCAGACTAATAAATCAGTAGATAATACTTGCCCCTATGTAAAGGAAAATCAAGTCTAAATATTCATATACAGAAAAGCAATGTCTAAAAATTAAACATGGTTCAAAGAATCAATCACCTATTTTCTCTATATCGGGAGCTTGACTGAGGAGGACTGTGATTTAGCCTTCTAGAAAACTTCTTCTCTCGCTCTTCCTCCTTTGTGATCTGATAAACAAAGAAAAACGTATATAAATTTAATAAAAGTTATTCCTTGCCATGTTACTGCTTCAATGACTTAGCTGGTATTAAAATATACGGAAAAGATTGAAGGCCAAAGGAGAAGTGGGTGGCAGCGGATGAGATGGTTGGATAGCATCTCTGACTCAATGGACATTTAGTTCAGTTCAGTTCAGTTGCTCAGTCATGTCTGACTCTTTGTGGCCCCATGAACCACAGCACACCAGGCCTCCCTGTCCATCATCAACTCCCAGAGTCCACCCAAACCCATGTCCATTGTGTTGGTGATGCCATCCAATCATCTCATCCTCTGTCGTTCCCTTCTCCTCCTGCCCTGAACCTTTCCCAGCATCAGGGTCTTTTCAAATGAATCAGCTCTCCGCATCAGGTGGCCAAAGTATTGGAATTTCAGCTTCAACATCAGTCCTTCCAATGAACACCCAGGACTGATCTCCTTTAGGATGGCCTGGTTGGATCTCCTTGCAGTTCAAGGGACTCTCAAGAGTCTTCTCCAACACCACAGTCCAAAAGCATCAATTCTTCTGTGCTTTCTTTATAGTCCAACTCTCACATCCATACATGACTACTGGAAAAACCATAGCCTTGACTAGACATGAATTTGAGCAAACCCTAGGAGATAGTGAAGGACAGAGAAGCCTAGCGTGCTGCAGTCCATGGGGTCACAAAGAGTCAGACATGACTTAGCGACTGAACAACAACAACAAAATACAAGAGCAATATAGTCTTCTTCTGAAAGCATTCAAACAAAATAAATTTCTCTTCTAAGTACATTTAACAATAAAAGACAGGCTTGCTGAAAGTTAAAGTGAATGGTAAAGAAATTCATAAATGTTTATCTTAGTTAACAGTAGTGACAAAAACATTTTAAGCAAGTGTCCTCACTTTACAGGCTTCCCAGGTGGCACTAGTGGTAAAGAATCCACCTGCCAATGCAGGAGACAAAAGAGATGCAGGTCTGATCCCTGAGCTGGGAAGATCCCCTGGAGGAGGGCATGGCAACCCACTCCAGTATTCTTGCCTGGAGAATCCCGTGGACAGAGGAGCCTGGCAGACTAAGGTCTACAGGGTCACAAAGTGTCAGATATGACTGAGGCGACTAAGCACACACACATATCCTAATTTTAACATAATTACTAGAAAGCCAATTTTATTCCTTCTCATGAATTTGGTCTGGCACCAAACACATCAGGGGTTTTAAAGGAGAATGCAATAGAATTAACCAAGTCACAGAGAAAGAAAATGCTTGAGAAAATAATACATGTGAAAACAGTTCTCTAGTTTCTCCTAGCAGTATGACATCTATATAGTCCTCTTCCTACAACCCATATTATACAATTAATAGAAAGCAGTCCTTAAACACATTCCCATGATCAGTGCTGCCTTCCCTACACCAGTTTTCCATGCTGCCCAAAAAAACTGGTTCCACAGGACATTAAGAGGTGTTATTAGAGAAAAAAGGATTTATTTAGAGGATAAACAAATTGAAAAAGTATTAAACATGAGCCTCTATAAATATGATAAGGCTCAAGATTTTTAATAAAAACCCTAAGATATTCTGATGCAGGTAAGTCTACAAGATAGCATAAAAACAAATAAATAAATGAAATAGCATAAACACGTCCAGGTTTATGCCAGTTGTTTCAGCATCCCTTTGGGTAAAAGCCTCTCACTGTCAAGTGCCCCTGAATGAGAAAGTAACTGAAATCCTATCAACAGACCAAACTCTGAGAAACAATGCTTAAAAGCCTTCTTATAACAATTTGCTTTTTTTTCTTTCTTTTAAGTACTTTGTTCAACTCTTCCTATCCATTTCAACCCTCCACTTGGAAAACAAAACAAACCAAAACCTCCTGTTGCACTTTATCCCTTCTATTTGCTTCCATGCACTCTTGTAAGTAATCTATGTTGACAGATTGCCATATTCCATGGCACATGCCCAACTGGGAACTTCTAAAACATCCACAGCATTTAAAACACAGACTGCCATCCTGACATTTCAGTTCTGAAAGACGAGGGATAAATATCCTTCACAACTGGTCAAAACAACTATGGTGAAATATTATTATACCAATAGATGTAAGACTAAGGCTTCAACATTAATCCATCAATGGGTAAAATTTAAATGAATTATTGTATATCTCTATGTTGCATAAGCAGTTGCCAAGACAATACCCACTATCCCATTCTTCCTCACTAATGTTCTAGAACCCCTGTACTATTAGGTACAAAGCATGAAGTTATAATAATTTCTGGTTTTCCCCAGTGGATAAAAGTAATGGGGGTGTTTTATGTATGTGTGTGAGAAACTACATACATGTACATGTGTGTAAATGCATTAAGACACAGAGATAAAAATACATTTGAGAATTATTACATAATACACAGCAAATATATTACTACATAATAAATATATATTACTTATATAATCTGGACAAAAAAACAGGTTATCAGGTGAAAGAACCAAAGGTCACGATTAAACCACATCACCCACCACTTAATATCCTCAACAATAATTGCAGCTATCATTTACTGAGAACCTACTTTGAGCCACATACTCTGCCAAGTGTTCACAGACCTTATTTCACTATTCCTCACAATAACCCTATAATATTTCCATTTCACAGCTGAGTAAAGGTTGGAAAAGTAGTATTTTCAAGGTCACAAAACAGTGGCCGGGAAAGGCAAAAATTTAACCAAGATTTGTTTAACCTAAAACTAGACTAACCATGGACATATTATATTATAGCTTGTCAACAATTATTTTTAAAATTACAATCTTTAACATCAAACTAAGGAAATCTGAATTAGTATATGATTATTATACAAGAGTGGTAAACTTGTACAAAAGGTAAAAACTTCAAAAATTCTTAAAGCATAAGTCATTTCTATTGCCCTGTGAAGGCCTTTTTATTTGACTACCTTAAAAATAGTCCCTTGCAAAATGCATGTAAGGCAGAAACAAGCAGATCTACTGACAATCGGGTTATTTTCCTAGAACACAGATAGTAGGAGCCCATACCTGTAAGATACTATGCACAAACGAGTTCAAAGCACACCTGAGACTGTTATCTTTGAAAGGGCTGCTGGAGACTTCCCTAATGGCGCAGTGGATAAGAATTCGCCTGCTAGTGCAGGGAATATGCGTTTGACCCCTGGTCTAGGAAGATCCCACATGCTGCAAAGCAGCTGAGCCCATGCGCCACAACTACTGAGCTTGAGCTCTAGAGCCCAAGACTGACAACTACTGAGCCTGTGTGCCACAACTACTGAAGCCCACACGCTTAGGGCCTGTGCTCTGCAACAAGAGAAGCCACCACAATGAGAAGCCTGTGTACCGCAACCAAGAGTAGCCTGTGCTTGTTGCAACTAAAGAAAGCCCCTGTAAGGCAACAAAACACCCAGCGCGGCCAAAGAAATAAACGGAAAGGGCTGCTGACAAGGGAAGCCCTTGGTTGACATCTGCAAATTATGACTTCTGGAAGGTTCCCATCATTCCCTAATAATAACAGTTCACTATGCCTGAACTGCAGATGGTGACTGCAGCCATGAAATTAAAAGATGCTTGCTCCTTGGCAGAAAAGTTATAACCAACCTAGACAGCATATTAAAAAGCAGAGACATTACTATGCCAACAAAGGTCCATCTAGTCAAAGCTATGGTCTTTCCAGTCATCATGTATGGATATGAAGAGTTGGACTATAAAGAAAACTGAGCACCAAAGAATTGATGCTTTTGAACTGTAGTGCTGGAGAAGACTCTTGAGAGTCCCTTGGACTGCAAGGAGATCAATCCAGTCCATCCTAAAGGAAATCAGTCCTGAATATTTCTTGGAAGGACTGATGCTGAAGCTGAAACTCCTATACTTTGGCTGCCTGATGCAAAGAACTGATTCATTTGAAAAGACCCTGATGCTAGGAAAGATTGAAGGTGGGAGGAGAAGGGGACGAGAGGATGAGATAGTTGGATGGTATCACTGACTCAAAGGACATGAGTTTGAGTAAGCTCCGGAGTTGGTGATGGACAGGGAAGCCTAGTGTGCTGCAGTCCATGGGATCTCAGAGAGTCAGATACAATTGAGCGACTGAACTGAACTGATGCCTGAACGGTCTGGATAAACAATGTGGATTGTGCTAAACATCTGCTTTCCTCTTCAGAGTTTGGAAGTTTCGTAAATCCTAGGCTGAAGGTGGCCATGTAAGCAGTCCTAAATAAAAACCCTGGGCACTGTGTCTCTAAGGAGCTTTCCTGGTTCACACGTGTTGTCACTACGCATTAAGTGCATCCTCTTTGACTCCACTGGAAGAAACCTCTGCAAATTTGTTCCTAACCCAGACTTTGCATGATACACTTTTTTCCCTTTGCAGATTTTGCTTTATATCCTTTCACTGTAAGATATAGCCATGACAATGACCATATCCTGAGTCTGTTAATCAAACCTGGAGGTGGTCCTGAGGACTCCAACCCAGGTACAAAAAATAAAACTCAATTTAACTACTCGAAATACGTTTTTAAAGAACACAAAAGTTTAACACAAATTCTTACCTCTTCTTTTTTTATATCTTTTTCTTGGTGCTGAAAAAATTCTACCTTTAAGCTTCCTGATGATGGCTGCTCTGGAGGAGGTAGATAACTCTTTGTATTCACAGCATCAAAAAGTTTTTCCACAAATATCTGTGTCTCTAACAATAAAACAAAACCAGCACAGATAAACAGATTTCCTAATTATTCTCCACTTCTTCACATCAGACTTCAGTATGATGAAATTTATCTTGATTTTTACAAATCTAAAATTTATACTAAGACCAACAGCTTCCCAACCAGTGTGCTATGGTACAAGTCCCATAGTAATACGGATTCAGTCAATTCTCAGGATGCTGAGGGCTAGAATGAATGACCGGAGCCTGTGGGTCAGTCACCACCAGCCATCACTAGTCTCCATGTACCCTGCCTAGTGTGCCAAACAGAAATATTATCATTACCTAGTTCCCGGCAAAGTGAAAAAAGTTGAGAAGCACTGTGCTAGACAACATCAGTAGTAGGTTCCTAAACAGTACTATCTTTTAGTCATTTTCTTAATCTTTTAAGGAAAAATATCAGCATTCTTTAAGAATGAGCACAGGATGTTAACAGAAAAAAAAAAAGATTTCCATTATAAATAAGCCATGAATAAAACCACTAATTATACTGTCTGTTCAACTTTATTAAAGTTACAGCCTGTCTCTTACCAAACTCCTTTAACACTCTCTGAATATTAAGTTATCAAAGCAATATTTTGAAACCAAAGATCTTACCTTTTTGAAGAAATACATCCAGCTGATCAATACATAATGCCTTTAACTCTTTTTCACTTTTGTCTTTCTTTACCAAAGCGAGAACATACTTTGCCAGGGCTGATGGATCTGCATCACAGCTGAAGAAAAGAGCAATGTTGAAGGAAATTTAGCCATAAACAACTGCATACTCTATAAGTTCCAATTACAAACTAAGTCAGCATGATAGTTAAACAAGTTAATATATGTAAGCATCATCTAATTCACAGAAAGCAATGATGAACTAGAAGTTTTTCTCCCTCATATTAATATATTTTACACGTTACATATAGTCATCATTCAGTATCCTACCAAACATGTACTAAAGATTCAGAAAGTTCTATTATTTAAAAAAAAAAAAAAAGAAGTTACAACAAATTATGGACAACACCAAAATGTCAATAACTAATAAGCAATGTGGTACCAATAAAAATACCAAGAGGCTATTCTCTTCCAAACAAGGTAAATAATTGTCAAACAATATCTGGAAAAGAGGACAATAAAGGGAAACTTGAAAACATACCACACAATATTTACTTTTAATGAAACAAAAGAAAGTTTAGAAACAGACCCAAATACATATAGAAATACAGATTTTACAAAGATGATATCCAAATCAAGGAGGAAGAGACGAACTACAAAATAAATGACACTGAGGAAACTTGGCAGTTATTTTTCTAAAAAATTAAGTTGGACCCATAATTTATTCCATATACCACAGTAAAAACATGAAACCATTACAAGTATTAGAAGAAAACAAGAAAAAGTTTTACAACTCTGGAGTAATGAACACTTTCTGAACTGCATTGCAAAAGGGTAGTTTGATTATATTAATACAAATAAAAGCTAAAACTTAGGAGTGTAAGGAAGCCTTAAATGAAATACTAAACAGAAAAACAATAAACAAGTAAAAATACAACCTCATCCATCCATAAGAGAAATTCAAACTTAAACTATATTGAAGTATCATTTTTCTGTTACAAAGTTGAGAAAATCTAAATATATGAAAATATATCCTAGAGGCAAGACTAAGGGGAAAACAACCCGTTTTCATACATTATGGCTGCTGAGAGGAACTCAGTAGATACTAGAGTATGGCATATCAAGGTCACAAATACAACTGACCCAGCAATTCTATTTCAGTGAATAAACTTTACAGATATACTTACATGTTCAAAATGACTTGTGTACAAGGTATTCAGTGTCACACTGATTATAAAATAAAAAATCTGCAACTGTCCATTTACAGAGGACTGGAAAAAGAAAATACACTAAGTCTACACAAGGGAATGGCATACAACAAAAGGACAAAAAAGAATGGGGGAGTTTTCATGTCCTGGAGAAACCTATCAATTTGTTACATTTAAAAAGCGAGATAGAAAAAATCTGTATAGTATATTACCATGTGTGGGAGAAAAGGAGATTATACATTTGGATTATATATTATGTCTGAATAATGGAATATGTATAAGTATAAACTATGCTTGCCCGTTGATTGGGATGGAGAGTAGCAAGTTAGTGAAAATGAAACAGGGTCAGGAGGGAAAGTTTCTGATGCCCAAACCATGCCCATCGAATTTTTAAAAAGCAGATAACTATTTTTCAACTAAGCTAAAGTTGTTACCTATTTAATTCACGATCATTTTCCAAGTTAGGGTGAATAAAATCATAGCAACAGCTAATAAGCACTAACATTTACCGAACCCTTATTTGAGCCATGAACTATGTTCCATACTTTACACTCTGTATTTAGCTCTCATTTTACTGATGAAACAGAGGCTCAGAAAAAAACTAGGCAAACTACTTCAGACTACATGTTAGTAACAGAACCAAGATTTAAACCTGAACTTCTTACTCTAAAGTCCATTCTCTCAACACTACAGCCCCCAACCGCATTTTCTTATAGCGATCTACCCAGAAACCAGACCTCCAATTTACTTACTGCTACAAACTTCTAGTTACAGCCACCTATTTACTTTTTAGCCATCCTAGCAAAAGCCCCTACAATGCCTCCCTACACACTTAGCTGCTGTCCAAGGCACAGTTCCTCTAATTTATTCCCTCCTGTGCTCTTCCCCTGAGTCCATTATTTCGATAAACCTCTGAATTCCTCAGCCCCATTTGCCTCACTTTCTACTATTTTTCTATGCCACCAACTTACCAAAAACCCATCTCAGAACCCACTCCACCCCCAGGTTAGATTTCACTTCCTAGCTTGGGTTAATTTCATGCCAGCAACATAAACAATGTTCAGTAAATTGTATTTTCAAAGGAGAGATGACACAAAAAGACTTACCAATCATGGCTTTAAAAAAAAAAAGACAAATACATTAGGGAATTACAGTGGGGAGAGATAGTGACTACAAACGAGGGGGAGAGGTAGGATAACTTAGTTCATTTGAGGAAAAACATGATACATGAGAAAAGACCCTGATGCTGGGAAAGACTGAAGGCAGGAGAAGGGGACGACAGAGGATGAGATGGCTGGATGGCATCACTGACTCAACGGACATGAGTTTGAGCAAGCTCCGGGAGATGGTGAAAGACAGAGAAGGGAAGCCTGGCGTGCTAAAATACATGGGGTCACAAAGAGTCGGATCCAACTAAGCGAATGAACAACACAACGATACATGACATCCTTCAATTTATTTTTATTGCTCTTTATTGTTAGCAATCTTAACTCTAACAATAATAAACACAAAATATAATTCCACAAGTTCTACTAAAAGTTCAAATACTAAGAGTATTAATAAGGAACCTATATACATTAAAGCTAGAAAACTATAATACATATACCAAAAAGTCTTAATTCCTATATATACCTGGAATGTAACAGTTCTACAGAAGTATAGCAGTAACACACCACTGAATCAAAAAGCACATCTTAAAGACAGTGGACAACTCTGGGTGCACCGTAGTTAACACTTATGGAAAAATCTTACTGCAACTGAATCAACAGGTCTAATACAACCATCTGCAATTTTGCTTCATTTATTTTATAAAAGCTGTACAAGTCTGATACAGTATCAGAATTGAGAACTGCTCTGTTAAGGAACCAGTACATTTATCATATGCTGTGAAGACTCCCTACAGTACACGGCTCTGGTGACTGTCCAAACTTTTCAGTCTTCCCTTCAAAAGGCAGAGCCAAATTCCCTACCCTTTGGAGAGTAGGCTCAATTTAGTGCCTTGCTTCTAAACAATCAGAACATGGCAGAAGTGACAGTGTCTGACTTCTGAGGTCAGACATCATCTAGGTCATAAAAGACAATCTGACTTCTGAGGTAAGACATCATCTAGGTCATAAAAGACACAATGGCATACTCTTTGTTCTTTTTCTGGAATCATTTATTCTAGAGTAATCAGCTGCTATGCTTCAAGGATACTCAAGCAGGTATGGAGAGTACCATGTGGCTACGAAATGAGGGCCCCCCAGGGTGGACTGCGGTCTCTGGCCAGTAGCCACATGTTAATGAACATGGAAGCCGATTCTACAGCCGCAGTGGCACCTTGAAAGGACTGCAGCACTGACCAACAACTTGAGCACAATCTCACGAGACTACGTAGCTAACCTGCTCCACATTTCTGACCCACAGGAATGACACATGGCATGAGGTGATTAATGTCTGCTGTGCTACTAAGCTAAGTTTAGGGTATCTGTTAGTAATCCCAAATCCACTTTTCTCATAGATCTATTTCCATTTATTCACAAAGACTTGAAGTGGATTACAACCTAAATAGAAAAAAAATTCATTTCAATGGTACATGAGATTTTTAAGCACTTTCTCTTTGATATTTAATATACTTATTTAAACCAACAATTTTAAAAATGCAGACAAAATGACTTGTGGTAAGTTAATTTTTTCATGTTTACCATAATGAGCATGAAAGTACTTAAATCTGTGATGAAATAAGCATGAAGAAATGGGACAATAACCTCACGCTGTACCTACAGACACACTTATACTGGCAATCTCGTAACTGCACGAGAGACCATGAAATGATACTTATTCATATTGCTGCTGCTGCTGCTAAGTCACTTCAGTAGAGTCCGACTCTGTGCGACCCCATGGACGGCAGCCCACCAGGCTTCATGTTAGGTAACCAGAATAAGCACCATCAACTAAACCTTAACCTAACGAGGCATCAAGCTAAACACACCTTAGTTTACCAGAAATCACTGTGGTAAAATATATATATATTATACTATCACTATCTTATACTGTTTTATTGCAACTGCTGTTAATGAACAAATTCAGAGTCTCTACACTGAGTCCAATGCTATAATTTGACTGAGTATTGGTCTGATAGCTGTGGTGAATTTTTAGTTTAATAATGACCTTTCTAATAACTGTCACTTCACATTTCTCTTAGCTAAACATCAAATCTATTCCATTTCCTCCATTATTTTTTAAACAGGACACTTTAATAGTGAATTAAAATGTTAGCAGTGAAAACTGTGGAGAAAGATTTTTTAGATTATAGTCTAGACTACAGTTTTATAAAACAGCAAGATAGAATTCCTGAATTTTTGCTCAAAATCTTTTATTAGAAGCAATTCAAATCAAATCAAGATCTAAGAAGTCACAACAATCATAATGAATCAACAACCATACAAAAAAATGCAAAATACTTAAAACGGTCTGAAAGGCAGATTACTTTTTAAAATGTTAAGACTGCAAATTACATAGTAGAAGTAAGGTTTACAATTTCACATTTAACAGCAAAACAGGAAATATGTATTTGGGAGGTAATTTTTCTTAAGTCCTATAGGAAGCCATTTCATATTTATTTCAACACTTTTAAAAACAAAAGAAGGTATGTACTTACAAATTACAGCTAAGTAAAAAATAATCTGAACACAGAAGTTTAATATACCAGAATGTCATGGGTCAGGGACAAAAGGCAAACAATGTGCTCTTGTTACTATCTGTCTTAATTAAAAGTACCACTGCTACTTCATCTGAGCATAGAGCAATAACAACCTACTATGCAAAATTAATGAAGTAAAAATATTTAAATTATGAATCAAAAGAAAACTATATTCTGATAGTAAGGGGTAAGTTATTTTTAAAAACTGTGTCCATGGTAAGCAAAGACTGTTCATGAGGTACTTTACCAGTTGCTGCTACTGACAATAGGTTTGTGATTTGAATGACACTGTATCTTGTCAGAGCCAGTCTACCCTCTGCTATACTACCAGTATTCTGGAAGCATGTGAAAGAAAAGTGGGGCTAAAATCGTTCAAATCAAGGAAAGACAAAAAAAGAACCACATTTTGAAAATGTTAAGGACAAAGCAATAATACTGAAACAGTGATAAAATTCATTTCTACTTAGAAACAGGCTGAATTTCCATGAAGTTTCATAAGTACTTCTAAGACCAACAAAAACATAATCTGCCAATAAAGTATAATTCTGACCACAGAGCGCTCCAACTTCAATCTTCTGTGTGTTTGCTGTGGGGAACGGAGTCAGGGAGGGGAGAGGGGGAGGGGAGCACGTAAAACACAAAACAAGAAACTACAAAACAGCACTGAGGAGTGTGAGATGAAAGGGAAGCAACCATGTATTTTAATTTATAAAAGCCAAATGAGATAATGTGTGAAATGAAGGAAAACAGATCATCAAGATGAGATGAAACCGAGAACTGACAACTCGAGAGGAACAGTGTCGCTCTCTGTGCAGCAGGGAGTGCCACTGCTTTCCCCACTTCTAGGCGCCACGTTTTTTAAGTGTATAAACAAACCCAAACATTCTTAGAAACTGACCAGAATGGAAATGTGTATCATCATCAGATAGCTTGCTAGAGATTCTTGGCCTGGAAAACTGAAATGTCAGAGTGAACTTGGTAGGTTTTCAAATAATTGAAGGGCTATCACAAAAAAGAAGGATCACCTTTATTCAATACATCCTCCATGGGATATAATTAGAACCAGTAAGTGGAAGCAAGAGATTCTGGTTTAAAATAGAGACGGAATTTTTTAATAATCAAAGGCCTCCCAAAGGCTGAATAAACTACCTGTAAGAAAGTGAATTCTCTATCATTAGAAAGGTTTCAAGTGTAAGTTCAACAGCCCCTGGCAGACAAGCACTAAATTAATTAGATAGTAAATCCCTCACAAACCTCAAAGAGTGTAATCCTTAGGTTTAATTTGTTCATGGGGTATTGTGTAGATATATAAAAAGATAATACAGCATTCTTTTCAAATCTATAAAAATGAGTAGCAACTTTATACTACACTACAGATAAAATATAAACTATAAAATATAGTTTCATCAAAAATATATCAAAATCCAAAAATACAACTTCTTACTCGTATATGTAGCCTCTGCACCTAACACAGTAACTAAGACAATACTGAAAGAAAGAGAAAAAGAGAATACACGTACAAATTTCACTAGATTATTAGCTCACTTGTCAGGGCCCTTTCTTTTCCATTTTCATAAAGTTCTGAGAATAAAACTTTAGTTTATTGATTATCTTCTAACAGCATATTCACCTTTCAAAAATATTTAATAAGCACCTAAAATGTCAGGTACTATTCTAGAATCCTGGGGATACAAATTTGAAAACCATAAAGTCCCTATCCTTACAGAATTTATTTCACTGGAGATGAAGGGAGCAGACAGACCATACATACATACAAACAAGGCATTCTCAAGCAGACAAGAGTTCTGAAGAGAAAAAATGCAAGGTAAGGGAATACAGGGCTTCCCTGCTAGCTCAGAGGTAAAGAATCCACCTGCCAATGCAGGAAAAGGATATGGCAACCCATTTCAGTATTTCAGCCTGGAAAATCCTATGGACAGAGGGGCCTGGCAGCATAGTCCATGGGGTCGCAAAGAGTCAGACACGAATTAGTGACTACACAACAATAAGGGAATAAAGTACAGAAAAGGAGTGAAGGGGGAAAAGAGAAAGAAAAGGGAAGGAGAAGGAATGAATGAGTAGATCCTAGGTAAGATTATCAGGGAAGGATATTTAAACACAGATCTGAAGTTAGATAGAGAACAGAACATAGTACAAGCAAGCTTTTTTGGCTTTCTAGAAAAAGATCCTTCTTCTAGAAAAAAGAAGGAACCCAACAGGAAAGACCTCAGGTGGGAATCTACTTGACACATAGGGGACAGGAGTCCAGTAGGATGGAGCAAAGTGAGCATTCACAAACATTTTGATCTCTCACTTTCGTAAGGATTTAAAATTAACATCAGACCACTATGAAGTCATTCAAATCAATGATTTTAAAGGCATAAAAACAAAACTTTAGCAATCTCTGAATACACTCTGTTAAGGATATAAATAATAATGCCCCTGAAAAGCATGGGGTGAACATCTAAGAGGCTCATTCTCCTCCAGCTGTATCTGGGCAGGGGACTAAATACATCTGGGCATGTACTAAATAAGCTGGAAAAGCCAAAGCAATGCAAAAGATCAAATTTTTAATAAAATCTCCCAAAAGAACTTTATTTTCTTAAGAAAGACTTCAAAAAACACGAATCAACAGTCACTTGGCTATATAGCAGGGACTGGCACAGCACAAAACACTGTAAATCAACTATACATTTTAAAAAAAGAACCCTAATATAAAGGCTCTAATTAATCCTAACATCATCATATTAGCTTTTATTTTGTAATTAATACTTTCGAAATAGTAATGAGACAGTAAAGTGAAAAAATACTGTACTGCAGTACAATATTTCAAAGAGTAGTTGGTTTCATTTTCTTCAAGTTTCTTGGAGGCTTTAGAAATTCAGTGGAAGATAACTGATGAAATGTAACCCAAGCTTCCATTTTCAGTAATCTTGAGAAGGAGGAACTGGAGGTGGCAGTGGGAATTAAAAATTAAATTTAAATATGTTAACTCAGTAACTTTAGAACACGGATATACACCCACGTCTGTTCCTACCAAATTTTCACTTTATATTCAAGAAAAATATCTTAATTTGCATCAAAGTCATGCAACTATATTCTGTACTTCAAATTACTCTTTTAAAAACCCAAATTCCACTGCAACAGACTATATACATTGAAAAATTCGATTACCATAGTTTATTATACAGCTTCATCCAATTCAAATAAAGAGGGAAAATAGATTATTTGCATGTAGTAATTAGTTACAGGAAAGGTTACTCATTTAGAATTATTACATGCCCACTTCATTCTACAAAATAAAATGAACATCACAGCAAGCATATATATCTAAACATGATCTATCCATGACCATCACACATACCACTTATCATCACTGGTAAAAACTTATCACAAAACATGCAATTATAATGCTGAAAACTACTTAGTTAGTTCCTTCATTCTTTTATATTACCCTCAAGAAATGGTAGGAATGCCTCCTTACCTTGAGAGCAGTGGTTCTCAAATTTTTGGTCTCAGAATCCTTTTACACTTTACACATTAGAGAGAACCCAGAAGAGCTTTTACTTTAAATGATTCTATATGCCATTATTTATCATAATAAAATTTAAAACTGAAAAAAATTCTACATTATTTAGCTTAAAATAACTAAATAGACCCATTACAATTTAACATAAATACTTAGGAGGAGGCAGGAAGAGTAAACAAGAGGAGGAACTTATGGATATAAACAAGTGGGAAGTCCAAGTGTAGGCACAGCTAGATCCAGGAGTTCAAATGCTATTACCAGGACCCTTCCTTTCCATTCTGCTTTCCTTTGAATTTTCTTGATTTTGAGGCAGGCGTTCTCCATGTGGCAACAAAAATGGCCCTGAGCAGTTCTGAACTTACATTATTCTGACAGCGAGAGCAGCCTCCCCTCTCCAACAGCATATATTGGTTCTGGGAAATGACTGACCTTCTCTAATTTGAGCTATATCCCCACTGCAGGGCAGTGCTGCACAGAGCTCAATGACTAATTGAATAACCTGAAATTAACACACGTACCCCCTGCTTTTTGAAAATTTGCTTTATGTCACTTTGTGAAACTTTTACAGAAGAGCTATACTGCTAATTAGAAATTTGGAAAGGATTTTCACTTTTCTGAGAAAAGATGAAAAGCTGAAAGTCTCCAGCATTTGTTTTGTAGCAAGTTGAAGAGAAGTAGCTATTATCATGGGCAGACAGAGCGGGGCTGCTAAGATCCTTTCCCAGGAGCTACACTAGGCATCTCAGCATCAGGCCACCATGCTCTAAACTGTGTCTGTGAGCATCTATGCTTTATCCCAACTTATTCTGTGCACCCATTAACAAGATATGTCCTAAAGTAATGACTTCTTCACTTCATGACATTTTGGCTTAAGGAAAGTTTCACAGGAACACTGTTTTCAGAAATCAGGGGAAATCTGTACCCTATACTTTTTATGAATACAGTTATATTACCACAAGAAAATAAAACTTTGGTAAAACTGATTTTTTTTTTTGCAAATACCATTGATGCCTGGCTTAAATAATAGACAGGTTCTTTTATCTTTTACATTTAATCTGTCTTAATACGCTATGAACTACATTTCATATATGAAATATATGAAGAAAATACCTCCTCAACTGGTATACAATTGGAAAAGTAGGGACCTCATAGACTTCATGAAAGGGTCTCAGGAAATATCAGGAGTCACACAGTTGAGAATCACTGCTTTAGAAGTTATTCATCAAGTATTAAGTGTCTAATTCAAAGACAGTCTTCAAACTCCCTAAGAGTGAGACTTCATACTTTTCAGTGCAAAAAGCAGTAGCCCAAATAGCAAATTAATGTTACAGAATTCTCTCTCAAAAGAGAAGTAGACTGCAGGTGAAATGCTGATACGGCAGCCCTCAACAAAACTCCATTATTTCTTAAATGTTTTACATTTCAATTCACAGCTGAGGAAGAATCAAATTCGATGGGAAAGGGCTCTGGCTTCCAAAAGCCACTTCTTAGTTACTTATATGTGGGTTCCCATTTACCTAGTTAAAAAACAGATCTAAAGCATTTCATCCCTTCAGTTACTAGCAGAGGCTAAGGAACATTTTCTCCCCTGACTAAGAAGGGGCAGAATTATCCAAAAGAAATAGCACTAAGACTAGAAATCTGAAAAACCTAATTCTGTCATTCTATTTTCAATTAAATTCTTACTACCTGCTCCCTCATATGTTAAAAAAAAAAAAAAAAAGTCTGGCTAATACTGTGTAGCTTATGATAGACTTCTAGGTTTTTTCTAATATTGCCACAACAGTTTTCTAATATTGCTATCAAATCACGCTGAAATTTTTTTCACTAAAAAGGGGATACTTTCCACCTCACAAATCTCACAACTAAAGAACTAAGCTTCAGTTTACTTATCTGAGAGAACAGCTGCTCTGCCCAATTAGAAATAATTACAAATAAATATGATTACAAAGGAGAAAGCATTAACCTGCAAACACCAAAGCAAATGCACTACTAATGAAAAAACAGATTAAAAATGTGAAATTATAAGATGCTTATTATCACCACTCCCTTTGAAAAGATGTTAAAATTTAATTACTATATTTTAAGCACTATTCCCTTTCCAATCTATGTTCTCTTCTAAGCCAAACTATCAGCTTTTCCTTGAAGCAGTCTGGTATTGAAAAGCACTGAACTCCAAAACCCCAGGTTTTCAGATTTCTAGTGTTATCTTACTTTATTCATTTATTACGTAATCCTGGGTTAGTATTTTATTTCTCTAGGCTTCCGCTTTCTCATTTTTAAAACAAAGGCACTGAACCATATAACCTGACCAAGTGGGTCATTTTTTAGGAATAAGATACAAAAGCTTTCACCATCATTGCACTCGACCTCCCCTACTTTAATTGAATTTAAAATAATTCAGTCTGTAATCTGAAAAAAAAAAATTGAAAAAAAAAATCCAAAATGGTTCCTCTAGATCTTTTTCAAAAGCCACAGAACTCCCTCTTCTGAACTGGTGAGCAAGGTTTGAGCCTTGGGAAAGATAAAGAATAACTAAATAGAAACATTTTACATATTTTTCCTGAATTCCCAGGAAACAAGATCTGTACATATTTCTATCACTGTTAAAATGTTACTATTGGTGTACTTGTCTGTTTCAGACTAGATAACAAAGTCTATCTTTTCCCTAGAACCAATCACACTGGTGAAGAAGTGTACTAAACATCACAATAAGTAATAGCATTCTTAATCAGGGGTATATCAACTAAAACACACACAAAACAATTTTCAGTTAAGATCAAACCCAATTATAGCAAATATAAAAGTGTGCCAACAAATTCAGAGCTGTCATGGATCTCAAGAAAGGTCAATAAAAAAAAGTCCACAAGCATTTTGACAAGTCCTTCCTGGCTGCTTTTTCTTCCATACCCTGACTGCTGAGATGGCCCTCATTACATTCAGTACACATGTTCAAAGAATAGTACTTCTATCTTCCTAGCTTCTGCCGAAGTCCAAATTTAGACATTTTACAACTCACTCTTAAAACTAGACTAAAAAACTGCTATTTAGTCTTTCTTGTCTCCAAAATGTTACAACTTAATCAAATCTCTAAATATCATAGTTTCATTCTTAAAAGAAGATCTGACCAATTACTCCATTACTTCAGTTAACCCTCCCAGTATCCTATAACCTAGTCCCCAAAATGTCCATACACTTCAGTATGGCATGATTCATCCCTTCTTAATTTGAAACCAACAAAGGCTAGCTGGAGTCAAAAACCTTTTCCTAAGCATAATGAATAGTCATAATTCCTCATAGAACTGCTCTTCCAATTTGGGGCACTCGATGTCTTCATAAGTTTCAAAACTTTAACATAACCCAATTTGAGAAAAGTGCTTGAAATACTTCACAGTCTGGTAAGTACAAATTTATGAAACTCTTCAAAATGAGATCTCTTTCACAATCTGTTATTATAAAAAACTTTTTTGAAAATGTGAAGTATGTACTGTAGCCATCATCAAATAGTATAAATACAACAAGGGTCACACTGACAGTTTATTTTTTTATGTTTTTTATTTATAACTGAAGATTTTTATAAATGCTTTTTCCACATCAATTTTTAAACTGCCAGTAAGCAACAGAAAACTGATAAGAATATAAGCAGTTGTTTTCTTGCTCCTTCCCTTTTCTTTTTGTTGGGTAACCAACCAACTCTGTGAAGACCTGGAATCCTAAAAGGAGTTTGCTCAGCCTTCCTATTCTTCTTGACTTTGCTAGTTGAAAGCTGGGAGTGCCCTGGCAGATCTCTTCTAGTTTTCCTTCCCTACTTCCACAACTACTCTTGTGGTTTTAGCTGGTAAGTATTGAGTGTGTATACACTTCACTGTTTTATAATACTATTGCCACGGTCCCTCATCGATGATGATAAGCAATTAGCCACTATTTGAGTCTTTGTTTTCCTATATGTAAAGTATCTTTTTTCTCTCTTTGACTACTTTTAAAAGTCTTTTTATTTGGTCAGCAGTGTGTGACCATGAAATGCCCACAGCTGTGTGTGCGTGTGTGCACAGACGCACACACACACATATTTTATCCTGCTTAATTTTGCCAATTTGGATTTATGTTTTAATGTCTTTCACCCATTTTGGAAAGTCCTTGGTTGTTATGTCTTCAAACATTTTTTCTGCTTCATTTTTCTTCCCTTTTTCCAGGACTTCAGTAACTTATATTTTAGACTGCTTGATACTGTCTTACAGATCTCAGATATATCTTTTAAAATTACTTTTCTCCCTTTGATTTGGATATTTTCTATTTTCCTACATTCAAGTTCACTGCTGTTTTTTTCCCCTATGGTGTCCAGTCTGCTTATTTCAGCTATACTTTTCATTTCTAGATTTCTCCATTAAATTCTTCTGAATAGCTTCTGTGTGTTAACTGAAGTTCCCCATATCTTTGTGCCTGTTGTCCAAATGCTTAAATAAATTCTTCAGCATTTTTATCATAAAGTTTGTGTCTAATAATTCTAATACTTGAGTCATCTCTCCATTGACTATTTCTTCTCAAGTGAATCTTACTTTCTTACTATTTTGTGTTCCTTGTTATTGCATTAAGCTGAAAATTTTGTGTAAAAGAACACTGAGGTGGAGACTGAAGTAAATAAGATTTATCTTCAGTAAAGGGTATGTCCTTTCTTTTGCTAGGACACTAGAGTGGAGTCAACTGTTCTGTAACTGATGTGGCTTGGGTTTTGTAAGAAACTTAGTTTGATTCAGTTCACCACTGGCTTCAAATGTTTTTGAGGGCATGATCAGGATCATCTTTTTTTTTTTTTTTTAAACTGTTGCATTATGATTTAATCTAATTGCACAATATTTGAAATCACAACCCCTCTAGATTTCTAAGAGAAAGATTATGCATGCCTTTATATTCAATTTTGCACTGTTACATTTGAATCACATAGTGAATTTCATATTATGATGGATCAATTTAGAACTCCCATGCAACACCTCAAATTATATAAAATGGAAACAGTTTTTAAAGGTTTGTGGCCATGATGTTCAGTGACCAACATTTTGAAGTACCTGATACATTACAGTCCAACATGGCTGGTTAAAAAAAAAAAAGTTTTTATCACTAGTAGGATCTTGCCTTTTATAAGAACTAGAATCTCAGCATTAACAAGATTCTGGATACCTGCCTGTGCTTTACCTCCAGGCCCTAGTTTTTGAAACTACAAGAAAAATATAAAACCAATGGCCTAAGCTTACCTTTGAAGAAAGAAGGAAAAGCCAGCAAATTAAACTCTAAGTAGAAAAAGGAAATGATAAAAATATAACACCAAAATAGAAAACAATCAAAGCTAATAGTGTTCTTGGCAAAAGATGAATAAAACTGATAAACTATTAGCAAAATTGGTCAAGAAAATAAAAAAGTAATATTACCAAAATCAGGTATAATTTTTAAAAGAGGAGGGGAAGCATCAAATAGATTCTAGTCATTATATGAATAATAAGGCAACAATGCAAACAACTCTGTGTCAATAAATCTAGCAACTTAAGAGAAAAATCCTTGAAAAACATAAATTACCAAAAGTGACACAAGCAGAAACAGAATACCTAAATAGACCTATACCTAGTAAACAAACTGATTTTGTAATAAAAGATCCATTTCACAACTAAATCTTCATTCCCAGATGCTTCATCAGTGAAATCTAACATTTTAAAGAAAAAATAAAATACACATAGCCCTCATAAACAGAAGCAAAACTTAACAAAATATTAGCAAATCAAATCCAGTAATATGCATAAAAAGGATAATTACATCATGACCAAGCAGGGTTTATCTTAGAAATCCAAGGTTGGCTTAACATTTGAAAACCAATCCATGTAATGTACAACATTAACAGAAAAAGAGAGAAAAGCACGTGATCATTTCGATCAATGTAGACAAAGATTTGACAATTCTTTACCTTTTCATGACAAATCACTCTGCAAATTAAGAACAGAAGAGAATTTCCTCAATCTGGTAAAAGGCAATTATAAAAAAACCTAGCACTAACATCAGTTAATACTGAAACACTAGGTCTCTTTCCCCTAAGACTTGGACAAAACAAGGATGTCAACTCTTAGACCACTTCAATTTAACTTGCACTGTTGTTCCTAACCTATACAATAAGAAATGAAAAAATTTTTTTAAATCAGAAAGTAAAACTATCACAGATAACATGACTGATAAATTTCAAAGGATCTATAAAATAGCTACTGTAAATAATAAGGGTACTTAGTTGCAAAATACAAGGTCAATATGTAAATATCAATCATTTCTATAAATAACAATAAAATTTGAAAAATGATCCTCTTTCTTCTAAAATTGATCTCTACATTCAACTCAATCCCTATCAACAATCAACACAGGCCTTCTCGCAGAAACTGAAACACTGACTCTCACCTTTATAGGGAAATGAATCCAGTATAACCCAGACAATTTTTCAAAAGGATAAACTAGGAGGATTTACATAACCTGATTTCAAAATTTATAAAGTAATTTAGACAGTGTGGTATAAGCATCAGAATACATACATATCACTGGACCAAGATAGAGTCCAGAAATAGACTCATATATACAGTTAATTATCAACCAACATGCCAAATATCAGTGGACCAAGACAGAGTTCAGAAACAGACTTATAAGTACAGTTAATTATCAAACAACAAGCCAAGTCATCCAATAGGAAAGTCTTTTTTAGGGACCATTTATGGAAAAATTAACAATATACTTATTTTAAAAACAGATAAAAGAGCCACTGGCCCTACCTCATTCCATATGCACTTCTGGTTTTTCGTTTCTTGACTCCAAACAGCCTTGAGCCAGGGCAGCCAGTCCCTGTCAGGGAGAGTCCTCCTGAGTTCCCCAGAACGACATGAGCTCTGGCAGGTGCTGGGGACTCGGGGAAGAGGCTGCTCCTGGGCAGAGTCAATCTGCCACTGAAACAGACTACTGGGCTGGCTTGCCAAAACTGTTAATAAACACAAGTTTGTGTGCCTGATGGACACACACATAGGCCAAACAAGCCTAAATGTCAGAGTTTGGAGCAGAGAAACAATTATTACAGGGCCAAGTAAGAACAGGTGGCTTGTCTGAATGCCTTCATATACATTATTTTAAAAATTTATTTGAGATGAATGGACCTAAACCTACCAAGAGGCAGAAAATTTCTAGAACATATAATGTCTTTATGATCTTGGAGGAGATAAAGACTTGTTAGACATAACCACAAAACAAAAATAAATTGGACTTAATAAAAATAAAAATTTCTGCCCACAAAATGACATTATTATATAGTAGTCCCCCCTTATCCACAGGGCTTCCCAGGTGGCTCAGTAGTAAAGAATCCACCTGCACTGCTGGAGACATGGGTTTGATCCCTGGCTTGGGAAGACCCCTGAAGAAGGAAATGGCAACCCACTCCAGTGTTCTTGCCTGGAAAATCCCATGGACACAGGAGCCTGGGGGCCTACAGTCCACGAGGTCACGAGTCGGACACGACTGAGCAACTGCACGCACACCTTATCCACGGTGGAAATACATTTCAAAACACCCAGTGGATGCTTGAAACCACAGATACACCCTACTATACACTAAGTTTTTTCCCACACAGGGATGTGTGTATGCTAAGTCGCTTCAGTTGTGTACAACTCTGAGACCCTAGGGACTGTAGCCCACCAGGCTCCTCTGTCTATGGGATTCCCCAGGCAAGAATACTGGAGTGGGTTGCCGTGCCCTCCTCTAGAGGATCTTCCCGACCCAGGGATCAAATCCACATCTGTGTCCTGCATTGGCAGGTGGGTTCTTTACCACTAGCACCACCTGGGAAACCCAAGAATACCCGAGTGGTTGCCATTTCCTTCTCCAGGGGATCTTCCCCACCCAGGGATGGAACCCAGGTCTCCTGTGCGTCTCCTGCATTGCAGGCAGATTTTTTACCCGCCACTTATACACACATACCTATGAACAAATTAGGTATATAAATTAGACACAGTAAGAGATTAACAACAATAATAAAATAGAATAATTATAACTATATACTGTAATAAAATTCATGTGAGTGTAGTGTCGCTTTCTCTCTTCTCCTTTCAAAATACGTTATTGTACAAACTGAAGGCCTTTTCCATCTTAGGTACTTACCACACAGCTGTCAAAACTTTTGCACTTTGAAGTGTGACAGCAAAACTAGAAAGAATTTTTCTCCTTTTTCACAATTTCAGAGACAGACGATTCATTCTTACTATAAATCTCAGCAACTTCAGTACCGAATTTTTTCTTTCCTTATTAAGTTGAGAATTTCCACCTTTTTGTTTAAAGGAAGCACTTTATGGCTTCTCTTTGATATATCCAAACTGCCTGTCACTAATCTTGAGTGCTGCAGTCATAATTAAGCAAAATTAGTTACTTGAACACAAGCACTGCAATATCACGAGAGCAAAGCTGATAACCAGGACAGTTACTAAGTGACAAATGTGTGGGATATGCTGGACAAAGCAATGATTGACATCTTGGGCAGTACAATGCGAGATTTCATCATGTTACTCATAACAGCATGCAACTTAAAACTTATAAATTGTTCATTTCTGAAATTTTCTATCTAATATTTTTAAACCATAGCTCATCATATGTAACTGAAACCACAGAAAGCAAAACCACAGATAAGGAGGGACTACTGCACACAAGTCACAGAGGAGGGGAAAAAACCTGTAGGTCATGTATTCTACAGGAATAAAAAGCTCCTAGAAATTGGCACGGAGAAGGCAATGGCACCCCACTCCAGTACTCTTGCCTGGAAAATCCCATGGATAGAGCCTGGAGGGCTGCAGTCCATGGGGTCGCTGAGGGTCGGACACGACTGAATGACTTCACTTTCACTTTTCACTTTCATGCACTGGAGAAGGAAATGGCAACCCACTCCAGTGTTCTTGCCTGGAGAATCCCAGGGACAGGGGAGCCTGGTGGGCTGCCGTCTACGGGGTCGAACAGAGTCGAACACAACTGAAGCAACTTAGCAGCAGCAGCAGCAGCAGAAATTGGCAATAAGATAGCCCAATTTTAAAAATAAGTAAGACTTAGCCACGGGCTTCCCTTGTGGTTCAGCTAGTAAAGAATCCGCCTGCAATGCAAGAGACCTGGGTTTGATCCCTGAGTTAGATCCCCTGGAGAAGGGAAATGCTACCCACTCCAGTATTCTGGCCTGGAGAATTCCATGGACTATACCGCACAGTCCTGGGATTGCAAAGAGTCGGACATGACTGAGAGACTCTCACTTCACTTCACTTCAGCCACTTTACAAAAGATGTGACAGTCAATAAACACATGAAAAGGTCCTCAATAGTATTACTCATCAGGAAAATGCAAATTAAAACCATAAAGAGAATTAAACTGTCAGTCCAAAAAAGGTAAGATGTCATTTTATACTCACTATAAAGGTTTAAAAACAACAACAATGAAAAAAAAACTTAACAATACTAAATAATGCTGAGGATATGAAGCAACTGGAACTCTCACAAATCACAGGTAGCAATGTGATATACTTCAACCACTTTAGAAACAATTTCTAAAGTTTCTTATAATAGAAAACATGCAGCTACCCTATGACCTAGCAAATACGCCTCTAGGTATTTACCCCTCTCCCAAAAGAAAATACTTCCACAACTTGATTAAGAATATTCACAGCAGTCATATTCATAATGCCAATATCAGAGTGGATGTCTTGTTAGAAAGAAAAACTCAGAAAGAGGCACAAGAGAATTTTCCAGAGAAAGTTCTAGATCCTGTTTTATATGGTGATTACATAGGTATATGTAACTGTCAAAACTTATGCAACTGATCTGTTTATGTTAATTACAAACTGACACAAGATAAATACATACACTATGGCTCTATCTGTTCAGCAAATCAATAAACGATGGTTAAATAAATTATGGTATACCCATTACATTAAAATACTATGCAACCTGAAAAAGGGGGGGTATCTCTTATGTATTATATTGAATGACCTCCAATTATAGAAAAAAGGAGAAGAAAAATATATATAACATATTTGTACAAGTGACTGAACACACACACAGACAGAATATGTCAGAAAGAACCAACGAGTAACGTGTCTCTAATTACTACATCTTTTACACACACACAAAATACTAAATATAACCTCAAGTTAAAAATAAACTTTTACCTATTTCAGAAGTTACCACCTGTAAACTGAAAAAGACTTTTCCACAGAAACAAAGTAGTAGGAAGGTAGTGAATAACTTCAGCAGGAAGCATTTACCATCCACGCATTCCTGGGGAGTAAGGAAGCAGGAGGAAGAAAAATTCCTAAAAGCCTACACTTAGCTCAAGTTTTGGTCATTCTCAACACAAACATACCAAACACTAGAAAATATTATTTTCCATTTTGTTACTAATACTATCCCTATACCTGGACTTATGCATATAAAAGAATTCATTTAAAAACACTGTAAGCCAAAAAAAGGAATTGCTAAAACAGTAAATGCTAAATGCATTTTAACTATTCATCACTCAGATGGAAAAATCCAATTAAGACTGCAGCAGTAAAATGTGGTAAGAAAGTCATGAAAAATATTTTAGCCAATATAGCTATAAAATTCATCAGACTAGAATTACCATAATTTTTTGTGCAGCTCTATGGAGCTAAGAAATCTTGCATATAGCAGCATTCACATACTTTAATGAGTACATGCTAATATTTCTGTGTCCTTTCCCTCTTTAAAAAAAAAAAAGAAAAATCCGAGTCTTTAGTTAATTTGAAAGTGCTGTAAGGTAAAAATAAAGTGAAACAGACCCAGAGATTAGTAAATCTTCAAAGTGCTCACATATCTGCTTTTCCGAAACAGTTTTATACAAATGCCTTTCTCTCTCCTTAGATCATGGGTGCACAAAGTAGAAATTTCAACTAATGCATTTGAAACCCAGGTGTACACCCGCCACAAGGCACTGTGCTGGGTGCTATCCAGGAGAACACTTAACATTTTGAGTTTATTTTCAAGGACCTTAGACTCTAATAAGAACAGTAAAACAAAAGAATTAACTACTGAACAAGTCTGCAAATGATGAGTTTCAAAAAACTATGCAAACTAGCACTAAGAGAGGAGCCTCATGGAAGAGTCACTGATTTCAACTGGACAGATAAATGGCTTTCTGGATGAACTGGAATTGCAATGGACCTTTGATTTCAACATATATAAAAGAAACCAAGATAGGCATTACATCACAATACACAGCAAAACTCTGGAATAGAAATGTCTTGTCATTAATCCTGTCTCTTATCATTTATTAGCTATGAATGAAGTATATTACTTAAACTTCCTAAGAGTGAATTTCTTCTTCATCTTTAAAATTGGGATAACAGAACCCAGCTCACACACAATGAATGCACAAACATTAGCAAACAGTAAGGACTCAATTAATGTTACCTTCTACATAAAGTTGGGGGAGAAAGGACAGTATAAACTATGTGATAGAGAAGCAGAATGTAAAGTTCAGCTTTTGTTGAAATTAAGACTTACAACGTAAAAAGTAGGAAGATATAAACTGGAAAGATAATTTGAAACAGACATCAGAGTTCTGAAAGTCAAGTTAAGAAGTATGCAATTGATTATTTAGAAGTGCTGAAGATTTTGATCACACAATACGATAAAAAAGCTGGGTATCCAGGCCAAAAGAACTCCAAATGAGAAAAAGACTGGAGATAGGGAGGTTTGTTAGAAAACAAACTGCAGTGGTTTAGATAAGGAGTGCAGGGTTCCCTACTGACCACTGTCATTAGTAAGAATTATTAAAAGAAAAAGACAGAACCCAATGATTAACTGAATTGGGGGAAAGGAATGAAGGGAGAAGCCAAAAAAATACAAGTTCAAGCCCAAATAATTTGGAAAAATTAAACAGAAATAAGTGAATATTTTATTTTCAGAAACATACAGTGGTTTGAAGTTCAGGTGGAAAGGATCAGGCACAGAGCTAGCAATCAGAGTTTCCGAGTATAAAACTTTGAAGCAATTAAGCCTAGACATACCTATGAGAAAAATAAATGCTTACAGGTACTCTTGAAAAAGCTCTAAAATTCAAATATGTATATGCAATATCCTGGGGAAGGGAGTCTTTAATCAAACTTTCAAAGCAACTACAACACACACACAGTTTTTAAAACCACTGGCACGTATTACAATAGAAACCATCCATAGGAATGAATGTGAATAAAGGGTTAGGAGTGGTAATGAATAAGAAAAAGGAGTCATGGGAACAGAACAAAGAAAAATACAATTCAAAGGCAGGAAAAAGAGCTTAAGGAGATAGGACTGATTTGTGAGAAAGAGAACCAAAATATTAGGGATCTAAGTCATGAGAAGCTTAAAGAAAAAAAAAAAGCAGCTATCAACACTGTCTAATGTCATACACAGAGGTCAAAGAACTAAAATTTCTATAAGTCTTTACATTTAATAAACAAATTCAATGGTAACACTGGGGTAAGCAATTTCGGTTGAACATGAGTATAAACTATTGTTAAGGCATTAAGAAGTAAATGGTTGGGGACAAATGAGTGAAAAATTAAAGGCTGACTACTATTTCAAGAATTAACAGTGACAGGAAAAGAAAGCTAGTGTGAAAACGACTAGAAGTAGGATTTAATTCTTTGTTTTGTTTTTTGCTGAGCTTAAGGAATTAGAGACTGACTATACCCAAAAGGCTCTGCAGAAAATGAAAGATCAAAGGAGGGGAAGAGTAAATAAAATTCAGAAACAAAAAGATCACCTTTCAGTTCTTCCTATAAAACAAAAATAAATTTTAATGTGGTGAGAAAGGTATAGTACTAAGTGTGGGTAAAGGAGAAATGACTACAAAACTCTAGGTTTCTGTCTTAGACTCTAAAGCACTGATAATCACAATGCCTAAGAACTTTGTTCCTTTACAATAGCAGCTGCTGCTGCTGCTGCTGCTAAGTCGCTTCAGTCGTGTCAGACTCTGAGCGACCCCATGGACTGCAGCCCACCAAGCTCTTCCGTCCATGGGATTTTCCAGGCAAGAGTACTGGAGTGGGGTGCCATTGCCTTCTCCACAATAGCAGCTACTACTACAAAAATCTAATAGTAAAAAAAGTACACATACAGAGGCACACACATAGGGGAGGAGGAAAGGATACACTACATTATGTTGTAGTAAGCTAAGAACAAGGCTCCAGAGTCAAAACATTGAGTCTAAATCACTGTTCAGTCACACTTAAGATGTGTGACTCTGGGCAAGTATCTTAACTTCATGCTTCAGTACCTCAGGTGTCATCACTTGCAAAATGGAGATAACAGTATTTACCTCATAGAACTTGAAAGTAATACAAAGGTTTAACAATGTATACAAATGTTAACAGTAGCAATAATAGCAATGTAACCTGTGTTTAATCAAACTGGTATTTAAGATCAATACAGTGTAACTGTTGTACTTGTATCTTCCTTATTACTGTAGCATCTGTGAACCTTATCAAACTTTTTTGACTTGTCACAGCTGTTGTAATCTGGTCTGTTTTCTATGTTGTCAGCAGTAGATAATATAGCTTTAAAATACCTTGGACTTGAGAGCAGATAACTTATTTAATGTTTTCCCCTGGTAACTGTTGCTAAAGAGTTAGGCATTAAATACTCTATTTGTCTTAAACTTTAAGCTAAAAATTTGGTTAGAGATAAAAGAGGAAGAAAAGGTCAAAATGAGTGAAAGAAACCTAAGCAGACTGAAATAATGCCTGCCTGTAAGAGTGAGCTCCCCAGATTGCACAGCAGATACTCTTTGTATTTCAGAACATTCCCTTTGGGTAAATGCTTTTTTCACTGCTTTTATATATATATATATATCTCCTGGGAGTTGGGGGGAAGGGGCTGGGCTCTTAAAAATATGTCTCATTTAATTCTTTCACCTACAGAAATAGGTATAATTCTTCCTATCATACTAACAAGGAAAAGGGAGGTTCACTTGCCTGTTGGCAGAGCTGAGAGATCTGAACACTGGTCTATGTGGACACAAAAAGGTTTTTTTCCACTACACAACGGTACCTCCACAGCACGACCTAGTAGCAGCACAAAATGAGGCATTCTGCTCTTCACTACTAAGTTCAACAAAACTTGGGCACGTCATTAAGTCTCTCTCAATTTTATTTTTGTTAAAACTAAGGGGTTTGATTGGAGAAGGCAATGGCACCCTACTCCAGCACTCTTGCCTGGAAAATCCCATGGATGGAGGAGCCTGATGGGCCGCAGTCCATGGGGTCGCTAAGAGTCGGACACAACTGAGCGACTTCACTTTCACTTTTCACTCTCATGCATTGGAGAAGGAAATGGCAATCGACTCCAGTGTTCTTGCCTGGAGAGTCCCAGGGACGGGGGAGCCTGGTGGGCTTCCGTCTATGGAGTCGCACAGAGTCGAACACAACCGAAGCCACTTAGCAGCAGCAGCAGCAGCAGCAGCAAGGGGTTTGATTAGATCTTGAGGTTTCCCTTAAACTGAAAATAATCCATGATTTTATTAAATCACATTTAGTGATACGTAAACTCACAAAAAGTTTTAAAATACAGCAGAAAATCTTTTGTTTAAAAAACAAAAAAACATCAAAAGAGAGCTTAATGTTATGAAAAAGAAATCAATGATACAGGAAAGACCAACATCTATTTTATTTTATTATAAGCATGTATGACTAAGCAAATGTTTTGGAGAACAAAAACATCATGTATTTCAAGATGATAATTTTAACACACATATTTTCAATAAATTATGAAAAAGAAAACTTGGAATCCTGATATACCTACAGACCTTATAATCAAATAAAATACAGATTTACCAACTTCTATTTCATGTTGAAACTGCAACCAGGTTGACTCCCCACCCCATCCCCCCAAATGTCCATCTGAAAACTCTTCTCCCCCAAAACCCTTCACTGGCTACCCACTATCCTTCAATGACATCCCAAATCCTTAACATGACTCAACAGTCTCGTGCAATCTGGCTCCTGTCTCAGGAGCTATCTGCCGCTATGGTTCCCCTGGCTCTTTTTTTCACCTTTCCTTCCGTCATTTTAGGGTCATCATACGATCTGCCCTCAAAAACCTTGCTGTTACAACTCTCCATTCCCATCCTTTTGCCCCAACAAACTACTCATCCTTCCTTGTTGAGATGAAATACTGTCAGGCAACAAAAGTCTTTCCAGATGTTCCAGACATATATTTTCATAGCACTCTGGATTCATCATGCTCACCAGTCTTATAGTTACTTGTTTAACATCTGTCTTCCCTGGTAAACAATATGAAGATGGTCATTTCATGTCATGTTTCCTACCGTTTCACCAATATCTTAACACACTGTTTAGCACAGAGGAGATTAAGTGCTCAATAAATACTTACTGAATTAATACATTTAAACTACAAGGCAGGTCCAAAACCATGAGATACTTTACTAGCACAAATAGGTTAAAAGTTCTATACAAATTTCAAGTTCTGTCTTCATATGGTCCTGCCTCAAATAGATGCCTCAAATTTGGCCAAAAAAAAAAAGAAAAAATCTCTTTAGATAACAAACACATCTTAAAGTTTCACAAAACCAAGGTTAGAAACCATAGGTCTTAAATAACTGGAATCAGCTTTAAAAGTCATCTAAAAGAATTCCCCTGAAGTGCAGTTAAAGGGACAGGAACTTGGATACGCATTCAATTTTACCACAGCAGTGTACTTTACAAAAGGACCAATCCCAGCTCCTCCCACTGTCTAGGTTCTACAAGCAGTGCCTTATTCCAGCAGTAAAGACTGCAGGGCTACAGTCATCTGAGTATGCTACATGATACCTGAATATGCTTTATTAAAACTACGAAAAAAAATTACAAGCAAACACACTAATCAGCTATAAATAATCTCTCCAATAAGAAGAAAAAATGGTAATAAAACTAAGTAATTTGAGAACTGAAGGCTTATACAAGGAAATGCTATTTTAACGCAAAACATTCTAAGTTTTCTGTTCACCTAACATTTACTGAGTGCTAATTACAAACCAGACAGTGTTCAAAGATTTTCTTAATACATATTCATTATTTCCTCCCTCTCAGACATGAGGAAGCGGAGGCACTGAGCTAAGTTACTTACCCAATATCATACAGCAGGTGAGTGGTGGAGACAGAATTCAAAGGCAGCCATTCTGGCTCCACGGTCTCAACAACTATACTCTACTACTGCCCACTCTCTCCAACCCATTGAAACAGGGCTTCTATCTGCACCATCCTGCTCCAGTGAAACTTTTCAACAAGTTCACCAATGACTTCTACCTTGCCAACATAAGGGCCCCTCTGTCTTCATTTTATCCATTATGCAGTATCCCATCAAGGTGACAACCTTCCTCTTTTGTTATACATCTCTTTCATTAGTGACATACATCCCACTTTTCTTCCAACCTCAGACCTGAACTCTCTTCTTTTCCCTATTTACACGTTCTTCCTCAGAAACTTCCAGTCTCGTGACTTTAAACACTACCCGCATGAATGCAAGTATCTCCACTCTTGGCCTGAGTTCTAGACGCATACCCAACTACCTATTTCATATCTCACTTAGATGTATAACAAACACTTTCTACTTACTGGTTAAAATTAACCTTCTCCCCTCAAACAGTTCTCTCCAAGCCTCCTCAACCAACACACATTCAGTTGCTTAGACTAACTTCTTAGTCATCAGTCACCCTTGATCTTCCTTTCCCTTATCTCTCACATACAATCCAGCAACAAGTCCCACCAGATCTATTTATTAAACATATTTGTCTCCACTCTCACTCTAATGCAAACATCTACAGCTTGGCCTACAACTTCCTTCAGCATGGTCCCCTTATTTCTATTCTTGATCCCATAATCTCTACAAAGTAGGCAGAGTTTTAAAACAAAGTCAATCTCTGCCTGCTTTAAATCATCTAAAGTCTTCCCATTAGATTTTAAGTAAAATCCTAGCTCTTGACTATAGCCTAGAAGAGTCTACATTATTTGGCCCCTTCCTACTTCTCCAACTTCACAACTTTCCTTTTGTTCCCTCTTCACAAGATTCTCTGCAGCCACAACAGCCTTTCTCTTCCCCATCGAACCATGATCATTTCCGCTACAGGGCCTTTGCACTTGTCATTCCTTCTGGAAGGAGCATTGTCTTCCCAGACTTTCACACAGTTCCTTCTCCTCCTCAGGGGTTGCTGCACTGTCACCTCCTCTGAGAGGCCTTGTTGACACTATTTTACATGATCCTCTAGTATTACTGTCACGACTCTTTACTACCTGAAGTTAGCTTGTTTACTTTTCTATTATGCCTTGTCGATTTTGGAATTTAAAAACTCTAGCCCCAATGCCTCCCACAGTACATAGAAGGCGTTTAATAAATCTATTAAATAAGTGGATATTCTGCATTGCACTTTAAATTGTTTATTGTAAATCAATCAATTTTGATCAAAACACTTGGCCCATATTTTTTATGTATTAAAAGGTAAACCCTTAAAATTCAATTGTTCCAATCTAAGACATTTCAGCACTTCGAAGCACCCCCCCCAACACACACACACACACACACACACGAGTACACCCATAGGATTCTACTTAAAACTGCCAAACAATCCATATGGTTAGATTGCATTTTCTACCTCCAAGCGAACAAACGTGCAGAAATGAGAAAGGGAAATTTTACTGGGCACCTTAGCACCTGTTACATTTTCAATCAGTTAAGAGCCAGACAGCACATGGCAGACACGGCCTTTCTTTCAGAGACGGTATTTAGGTAAAATATGAGTGGGCTGGGCGAGAACTGTTCTACATCCCTAAAAAGAGCTGTTCACTTCATTTAAAAAAAAAAAGCGAAGTAAAACAGTCTACTGAACAGATCATGCACGAGTTCGCCAAAAGAAACCGACCTGGGGGCCCTCGACAAATAACGAGTTGTGTGTTTAGGCTGGGGTCGATCTACAAATAACGGGAAAACAACAGAAGAGCCATCGGTTTAAAAACCAACTCAGCGATGAGGTAAATCAGCTCAGGCTCCCAGGCGTATTCTGAACCTGGGAACGAAGGTGGCGGAGGAGGAGAAAACACAGAGCCTGGGACCTCAATTCACTGCTTCGGCCTCCACGGCAGGCACTTAAAGCAACTGGGAGTCCACCTATCTCCCCCTTCCATCCCTGCAAGTAAAATAGCTCCCGAATACTCACATGGGCTCGAGAGTCTTGCTGAGCCAGGACTTGAGTGCCTCGAAGTTTTCAATGATCATTTTAGAAACCATCCACAGCGGCCCCGAGGCCCGTCACACTCCTCCGCCCGCCCAGGTCGCTGCCGCTACAGCCGCCGCTGCCCCCGCCCCCTACTCCGCGCGCCGCCCGCGTGGGCCGCGGTGGGAGGCGCCGGTGGCAGGTTCCCGCGAGCCCGGATCGGCGAACAGCTCCGCGGGGACCGCCGTAGGCCGCGAGTCCACGGGGTGCCAAAGGCTCCCCCTCCCCGGACCCCGGCCCCGGCTGAGGCAGCAACGGTTTGCCCGGGCCCTCCCCCTTCCCTCCACCCCAGCCAATCTTCCTGGACCTGAGCGCGACACGCGCCTAAACACGGGCTTGCCCTCAGCCCTGAAACCAGGTGCTTGCTGGCAACGCAGAAGAGGAAAAAGTGAAGAAAGCGAAAACGAAGGACAGCTGAATGGGAACGATTCGGGGGGTCTTCCCGGCTCCCAGCACCCCCAAGAAGATGGCTGCCGATAAATCTCGCGAGAATTGATGAAATCTCGCGGTGACTCCCGGAGCCTGCTGGGAAGAGACGTAAGTTTTTTGTTTTTTTGGTTTTTTTTTTTTTCCGGAGTGCACGCTGGGCAAGTGTGGCGAGTCTTGCTTATTTGTCTGGCTCGTGGGCCTTGTGCTTTTCCACGCTTTGGTCTTGCTAAGGAGTAAAGACTTTATTTCTTTACTAGGAGGGAAAGGCTGTTGACTTCAGAATCAGCAGGAACTTCAGCAGCTCGAACTCTATACCAGACGGCGTGGCCCATCGGCTGGAACGACACTGCTACTGGAGCGCTTTCTTGAGAGCATCCGCTCGGATGTGTTGGGACACAGGCGATCAGGGGGTTACAGGTGTGCTGCGCTGTGCTGCCTCCTCCTTTTTTTCCCAGGGTTCTGCAGTACTGTATTCTGGATATGCTGTGCTGTGGACAAGATTGGGAAGAACGGGATGGTCTCATCTAACGCACCGAGACCTCCGGAGGCTTAGTTTTGTCCAAAATTACTCGATTTATGGCAAAACACTATTGATATACTAATGACCTAGGGATTCCTCCAGCCTTTAGTTCTCAAGTAGTTTGTTATTATCCAGTACTTTCAGACTTAACCCCTAGCTAGAAATAAGGGAAGTATTTGTTGTGTTTTTAATTCTATTTAGAACTGATTCAACCAATTCTCTCCATTTAGAACTGATTCAACCCCAGATAGGGAAATGACATAGCACCAAAAGAGAGAGCCTTTCTATCAGCATCCTAAACAAATTACCTTCATTTCTCCTGAGTGGTCAGATAAATTTAATTCCTGCCTCAATTGTTCTATTCGCTGTTACTTACTTCCATTAAGGTACTAGGTGGAACTTTACAAACTGTTTACTGCCTGTAGAAAAATAATTCACAATATAAAGACACTTAAAGTAGATCAGTAAAAAGCTTTTTATGGCAGATGCAATGGTAGACTAAATTGTTACGAACTCTGAGTTTGTAATTTTCTAAAGTGTTCCTTAAGCAATAAGAGGAAAAGATTTGATCAAGTAAGAAAATCAAGACATTTGTAAAATACAGCATGAAAAGTATTTTGCAAATTAGAAGCCAGCTTTTGATTAACCAGAGTGTTGATGAAAGTGATTTAGCCAGATGAAGCAAGCTGAATGCAAAGTGGCAATTATTGTGTGTTTCCACTTACATGAGGTACCTAGAGTAGGCAAACCCCTAGAGACAGAAAAATAGAATGTCAGTTGCCAGGAGCAAGAGGGACAGGGGAGAATGTGAAATTATTTTTTAATGAGTAAAGAATTTCAGTTTGGAATGGCAAAAAGGTTCTCAAGATAGGTGGTGTTGATGGTCACACAACAGTGTGAATTGTGAGTTCAGTTCAGTTCTGTCGCTCAGTCGTATCCAACTCTTTGGGATCCCATGGACTGCAGCACACCAGGCTTCCCTGTCCATTTCCAACTCCTGGAGCTTGTTCAAACTCATGTCCGTTGAGTCAGTGATGCCATCCAACCATCTCATCCTCTGTCGTCCCCTTCTCCCACCTTCAAGCATCAGGGTCTTTTCAAATGTGTCAGTTCTTCGCATCAGATGGCCAAAGTATTTCAGTTTCAGATTCAGCATCAGTCCTTCCAATGAATATTCGGGACTGATTTCCTTTAGGATTGAGTGGTTTGATATCCTTGCAGTCCAAGGGACTTTCAAGAGTCTTCCCCAACACCACAATTAGAAAGCATCAGTTTTTCAGTGCTGAGTATTCTTTATGGTCCAACTCTCACTTCATTCATGACTGCTGGAAAAACCATAGCTTTAACTAGACGGACCTTTGCCGGCGAAGGAATGTCTCTGCTTGTTAATATGCTGTCTAGGTTGGTCATAGCATTTCTTCCAAGGAGCAAGCGTCTTTGAATTTCATGGCTGCTGTCACCATCTGCAGTGATTTTGGAGCCCAAGAAAATAAAGTCTGTCCTTGTTTCCATTGTTTCCCCATCTATTTGCCATGGAGTGATAGGACCAGATGCCATGGTCTTCATTTTTTGAATGTTGAGTTTTAAGCCAGCTTCTGCTTTTCCTATTTCACTTTTATCAAGAGGCTCTTTAGTTCCTCTTGAATTGTGAACTGTTCACTTAAAAATGGTTAAAATGATAATTTTTTAATATTTGCCACAATAAAAAATGATTTGTAAATTTAATATTGCTAGGGAAAATGTAAAATCCTAATTGTTTAGTCTGTTGTTTAGTAGCCTTGCCACAGGCTGACTCCACCAGTGTTTTCAATCTCATCACCAACTCTTGAGTCTTCTGTTAAATGCTATATATTCCTGGCAAACTGATTATTCACTGTTCAGGGAATGCTTCCACTTAACTTCTTTCTCTGGCTACCCAAACCTTGCCCACCCTTCTCTTTCGATTATCACTGCTGCTATTATTTTTGAACCTTCTCTTATTTTTCCTAAACAATAGTAGCAGCCTTTTAATTTCTCTGCTCTTAGCTGCCCTCATATCAGTCCAGCTTCAATGCCTTCATCGCCATTACTTTTAATAGCAATCTTTGTAAAATGTGGATTTAATCATGTCACTTCCCTGCTTAAAATCTGTCTCAACTTCCATATTGTCTTCAGGATAAAAATCTAAAATTCATAAATATTTATAAAAGACCTCTTATAGTCAAAACCTTCCTATATGCCTTAGAAACTTCTTTCACTGCTTT
Source organism: Bubalus kerabau (assembly GCF_029407905.1). Classification (NCBI taxonomy): domain Eukaryota; kingdom Metazoa; phylum Chordata; class Mammalia; order Artiodactyla; family Bovidae; genus Bubalus; species Bubalus kerabau. The sequence continues at coordinate 55,026,222 of NC_073635.1, forward strand.
TCAGTCTTTGCTCCAGCCACCCAACTATTTCATGTTCCTTGAAAAAAAGGTGTATTCTCTCACTAAAGTGATCCATTGCAAAATGTTTCCCTCCCTTGCACTTGAACCCTACTCATCCATCAAAATTCAGGGCATACAGCAAGCATCACCTTCAGAAAACCATCCTTGACCTCCCTGCTCTAAAGCAGGAGTCCCTCTTAGGCTTTATCACATCAGCCTGTACTTCTGTCTATTGTAACAGTCATTGCTTTATTTTTGCAATTATCTGATTATCTGTTCATTAGTAGACTAGGTTTTCAATCTTCTATTCCATCTCCAGCCTTTGATATATAGAGTCAGTTCTCAATTTGTTAAATTAATCAGTTACAGCCTTGCTACTTCCATGAAACCTTCCCTGAACAGTGTAACTGATCGCAATCTCAGCAATCTCTTATTCCTCTTAACAGTTACCGTGCTTGTTGCAATAACTTACAGTGCTTGTTACCCCTCCACAAGGAGTCATCAGTGCTTCCTAGCATGATTCTCTTTCTTAACCACTGTTTATCCCTCATCAGTTCAGTGCTTCATCTTTGGCTTTGTCTTCTAATTAGCTAATTAGCTAATTCATAGTTAGCTAATGTAATAATCAGTGCAACTGAGAAAAGACTAAAACAACCTCCATAGACTACTTTCTCTATTCAATAACAACACTTGCAGTATTAGGTTACCTACTTAATATTTTCCAGCACACCGTGTGTCTTCAAAGCCCTGTGACTTTGTTAGTGCTGTTCCTTTTGCTTAGAATGACTCCTCACTGCTGAAATACCAGATAGCTGAGGCAAATGTTGCCTCTTGGTTCTTACCTGTAGTGTGTGTGTGTGTGTGTGTGTGAGTCGCTCAGGTGTGTCCGACTTTTTGCGACCCCAAGGACTATAGCCCACCAGGTTTCTTTGTCCATGGGATTCTCTGGGCAAAATTACTGGAGTGGATTGCCGTTCCCTTCTCCAGAGGATCTTCCCGACCCAGAGATCAAACCCTGGTCTCCTGCATTGCAGGCAGGTTCTTTACCATTTGAGCTACAGGGAAGTCCTGTAGAATAGGAGTTAAAACAGTTTAAAAAATAGACAGTTTTTCTTCTGTCTGCCTAATTAGAATATGAGTTCTTTAAGAGGACTCATAATCTAGGACTAGGACTCAAGTTTATTCCTCTCTGTTCTTTCTGCACTTAGCATAGTGTCTGGAACTCAAAACTGTTGAAGGATATAGGAAGGAAGTAGAGCAGGGGAAATATTTTTGATAGGTAGGTCATAATGATATATCTCCTGGTAGACCTGCATCTCCTTATAGTTTACTTAACTGCCCTGATCCTAGGAATAGTCTCTGGAGTATACTTAACTCCTCCTTAGGTTCATCTAGTTCTCTCCCAGCTGATAGAGACAATCTTATTATCAGTGGTGCTTCAGGAGTTTTGCTTAAAAATTTAGCCTGTGTTTCACCATCACAAAGATTTTCTGTATTTTTTTCTTCTATTTCTTTTATATTCATTACTTTTTCCAGAGAATCACTTTTAGATGTTTATTCTGTCTGGAATACATTTCTTTATTTGACGTACTGTGGGGATCTAGCCTATTTTTTCTTCAAACAGCAAGCCAGTTTTTGTCTGTGATTCTACTCAACAGTCTCTCCCTTCCCCATCAATTTTCGATGCCACCTTTAACCTTTATCATATATGCATATTTCCATTTATGTATAACTCTGGTTCTGACCTCTTCTTCAGTTGGTCTCTGTCCATGACTGTGCCAGTTCCTGGAGAAGGAAACGGCAACCCACTCCAGTGTTCTTGCCTAGAGAATCCCAGGGACGGGGGAGCCTGGTGGGCTGCCGTCTATGGGGTCGCACAGAGTTGGACACGACTGAAGTGACGCAGCAGCAGCAGCAGCAGCAGCATGCCAGTTCCATGTTGTCTTTATAGACTATCTTACTGCGTAACAGGGAAAATCCTTCCCCTTTGCACTTCTCTTTCAAATTTGACTTAGACTTAGCTAAACGTGAACTCTTGGTCTTCCAAATACTTCTTAGGGCAAGATTATTGAGCTTAGCAAAAAAGAAAAAAATCCTTCATTGAATTTATTGAGTAATTTGGGTTGGCATTCTATGTGAGGCAGTCACAGAGGTACGTTGCTCAGATCTGCCTTTGAGAAAGGACTCACACCCAACTGCAAGGCATGTAGTTAGCTGACATTCTTCAGTTAATTTCTTCTGGATTCACCTCAGCTTTCAAGCTGAAATTACACTATTCTCAGGACTACCTCTCTCTCCCATGCCCATCCTCAGCTAAAGACAGTAAGGTGTAGGATAAAGACATATTCAACATTAGGATGCCAGGGGCTTTGTCAGTCCTGCATGGCAGTCTGATGACTCCCCTGCCCAATACAACTGCCTCCCTTTCTCTTTCACAAACGCTATTCTTCAATAAACCTTTTGTACTTCTACCTCTGTCTCAACATCTACTTTCCAGAGAACCTAACCTATGACACAAATCATCCAATTCATTCTATTTTTATAATTTTTTTTTAAAATTATAGTTAACAATAAAATCCAACCATCCCTTCTGGCCCAATAACTTCTTTGAAACCATCCCTAGCCACCTTAATTTAATATGATCTCTCCCAGGACAAATCGTTTACATTCTAACAAGCATTTTTCTTACCATGGTCATCATTGATTTAGCCCCTATCATTTTATTTTTTACTGCACATGCACTTTAGCCTCTATGGCCTCTTTAGTACTCTGTTTCATCAGTTGCTTCCTTATCTCCCATTTCCACTCTTGTGCTCTATTGAGTCTTTCCAACTTGTCACTCAACAAATGTTTACTGAAGGTCTGCTCAGTTTCAGATATACTACTACTCTTTACTGACAATACAGGGATGAACAAACAGGTATGGTATCTGCTCATGAAGCTTATAGCCAAACTTCAAAAGGGAGACATTTAATGGAAAGTCATATAGGAAAAAAATGTTAATGTTTATAATTAAATTTTAAACTTTAATGCAAACTATTTAGGTATTCTGAAAGAGAACATATGAATCATTATAACAGTATAGACTGGAAAGACTCAAGAATAGCTTCTCTTAGAACGTCGTGTTTAAATGGTTAAGAAAGGGAATAATGAGTAGAAGCTAGCCATGTGAAACAAAATAGAGACAGGAACATTCAAGGCAGACATGATAGCTTGTGGGATGGTCCTGAAATAAGGATGAGCTGGATCTGAAAGGAAGACAGAGAAGCGGGAGGGTATCAAGTTAGGGGGAATCATGGTGTATAGGTTAAGTTAGGTAAAGAAGGGCCATGTTAAGATTTTTGAACTAGATTTTATATAAAACCTGTGGCGGATTCATTTTGATATTTGGCAAAACTAATACAATTATGTAAAGTTTAAAAATAAAATTTATAAAGTACAAAAAAAATAAAATCTGGTGTACAGTCATTGAAATTTTTTCCATATGACAGGATGAATTAAACACACGAACAAACACACACATGCATAGTTCTTTTAAAAGAGAAAGCTTAATTAAATTTGGGACTTTTTCAGTAAAAGCAGAAGGGAGGCAAATCACTTTTAACATAATATTAGCAGGATTTTTATTTCCGTCTAAGTGATTAAGAGCATGTTAATAAAGGGAATACAGTTTTCTCATCTTGAGATTAGACACTAATAACTTGGAAAGAAAAATAATGCTTGCTGTGGTGAGGTATATCCTTAGGTAATTTAAAAGAAAACGCTTCAGCAGTTGCTAACGGTGTGAACTGGGATTAGAGGACATTCTATCATTTCCCTTAATAAGTTCAGAGCACTTCTAGTAAAACAGTTTGTGAGACAATCTCCAGTTCTTCAATGGACTCCATTTATACCTATAATTGCTTATAATGACTGCATAGAGCAGTACTTTTGTGAAAGGGACCCAAAACAGTACAGAATAAGAGGACCAGGAGTCGTGCTATGAATGCACTGAAATTTTCTATTTTATTCCGTGTAAGGAGAGAAAAAGGGGTTCCCTGGTAGCACAACTGGTAAAGAATCCACCTACAATGCAGGAGACCCCTGTTCGATTCCTGGGTTGGGAAGATCCCCTGGAGGAGGAACAGGTTACCCCTCCAGTATTCTTGGGCTTCTCTGGTGGTTCAGATGGTAAAGAATCCATGTGCAATATGGGAGACCCAGGTTTGATCCCTGAGTTGGGAAGATCCCCTGGAGGAAAGCATGGCCACCTACTCCAGTATTCTTGCCTGGAGAATCCCAACAGATAGAGGAACCTGATGGGCCACAGTCCATGGGGTCAAAAAGAGTCAGACACAACTGATCGACTAAGCACAGCACAGCAGCACAAGGAGAAACAAAATCCTTAGGCTGAAAAAAAAACAATACTTTCCAATAAAAATATGCAAGCCACATACATAATTTTGTAGTGGCCTCATTTTCAAAAGTTAAAAAAAGGTGAAATTAATTTTAATAATATATTTTGTCTGCATATCCATAGTATTATCATTTCATTGTACAATTAATATAAAAATGGTTGATATATCTTACTTTGTTGTTGTTACTAAGTCTTTGAAATTCAATGTATATTTTTACATCTACATCACATCTCAGTTCAGACAAACTGCATCACACATGCTCAATAGCCACACATCACTAGTGACTTTGGTACTGGACAGGGCAGCTTGCAAACTTCGGAGGGTGCCTCTTGTGGGCATTTAATTATACCTGAGGACTGTTGTTTCAGTGTTATTAGTCGTTTCCCTCTGCTCAGATTCCAGCCCCCAATAAGAGTGGGCTTGAATTTCAAAAGCCCTAAATAAGGTTCTGCATGGTTACTTTTGTAATAGACAGTTTTATCCTAAGACTTGTAAGGAAATGAGAACAAAATGTAGAGGCGAACCTTCTTCAAAAGACTTTATTCCTCCCCTCTCTTCTATTAGCCATAGTGTAAGAGAGACAAGGGGAAGACGGGGTACATAGAGTTTTCTTCTGATTCTTAGCTTGAAGGACAAAGATACCTCCACAATGAATGTTGGTTTGTTTTTTTAAGAAAAACAAACAAACAATGGAATAAAATGATATGACAGAGCCCTGCAGAAGATTTCTAAGGACCATATGGATATAAGCATGTAAATACCTACTTCTCACGGAACACCAAAGTGAAGTTTGTGAATCTGCTTTGCTTTCTCTTGGGGTGGTTTTCTTGAGGTCTTTTTCCTTACAATAGCTAATGGGATATCCTATGTAGCACAAAAGATAAAAGGAACCCCGGGGGTCTTGGCTCTCAGTGTAAGCTGTCAGACTCACTCAAGCTATGGTTTTTGTTCGCCAGTGTTCATTTCTTCAATGAATGCATACTGAGAGCCTACTATGTGACTATGAATTGCCCTAGGCCCTGGAGATGTAACTAAGACAGGCAAGGTCTCTACCTTCATGGTACATGTATTCTAGCCAGTCTACTAGGCCCTCCAGGGATCTTTTTGCCTGCCTTAATGTCTTTTTTAATGTTTTTTGTTATGGAAAAATTTTGATGTGTACAAAAGCAGAAAAAAGTATAATCTTTCCCATCATCAGTTTCCATGATAATCAACTCCTGGTCAGTCATTTCACTGATACTCCATCCTTTCTCCTTACCCATTTAAGTTATTTTGACAGACTGGCATCGCATCAATTCACTGACAGATGATTTTAGTAAGTGTTACATATTTGATTCTGCTGGAAACAGATTTTCTACACTTGTCATCATCTGTGGCAGTTTGTGCAGGAGACATTGTGCGTGTGTATGAATATGTAATACATGTATGTATGCAACATATAGCATATGTATCATCAACCTTCATGCAATCAGTAATATATACTGAATCTTCCTCTTAAGAACACTTAGAATCTACTCACTGACATGCAACCTAGACTATACACTGCAGCCAAAGAAATCCATAAAAGCCCATTCTAATCATATCACTGCTTACAGCCCTTTACTGACTTCCCATCTCTCAGGATGAAGAACAAATTTATTAACAATGATGTCTAACCAAAATTAAGTGTGTTTTATGATATTAAACCCTGTGCTATGGACTTTATTATGTTAATCATCACAGTTTAGCATCTCCATTGTACAGCTGAGGTAATTAAGGCTTTGAGGGCCAAGGCATGGCAGAGATTGAACCCAGGTCAGTAGACAACAAAGACTACATCTTTAACCACATCTTTGCTAGACCTCTCATTAACTGGTGCCTGCCTGACTCTCCAGCTTTATCTCTCACTTCTTTACACTCTGCAGTGTACACTCTACAGTGTACTTTACACTCTGCAGTGCTGCCGCACTAAAGTATCCGTAGTTCTCAAAGAAACAGTAGTGCATTATGCAATAGACAAAGCGGTATGTGCTGAATGCCAAAACAGGAACATGAACATGTTAATATATTTTAGAGAATTTAAAATTTCTTTTAAAGTATTAAACTATGCATGATGAGAAAAATCAGGACTTTCCTACATGCCTACATGTATTTTATAGTTAGCATTAATCTTTTTAAATTTTATTATTTATTTATTTATTTTTGGCTGTACTGGGGCTTCGTGGCTGCGCTCAGGCTTTCTCTAGTTGCGGCAAGTGGAGCTACTCTCTAGCCACGGTGCATGGGCTTCTCACTGTGGGGGCTTCTCTTGTTACAGAGCCTGGGCTCTAGGCACCTGGGCTTCAGTAGCACAGCTACTGGCTCAGTAGTTGTGGTGCATGGGCTTAGTTGCCCTGTGGAATGAGGAATCTTCCCAGACCAGGGATTGAACCGGTGTTCCCTGCATTGGCAGGGGAACTCTTGACCACTGGACCACTAGGAAAGTCCTGTATTTTAAATGGAAAAACATTGCAGTATTTTTGATGCATTGGACCTATAAAATCCTTAATCTATTCCTAGCTCTCCTTTATTGTATTCTAAGAATGCTGTCCTTTATTCTGTTTCTTGTACAAGGAGTCCCTGCTGTTTAGAACCCTATGTTTTACCTGCCCAACCTGCCCAACCCTATGCTTTACCTAACTCCTAAGCAACCTTCAGGATTTATCCTAAAAATCACTTCCTCCAGGAAGACTCCTCCAACTGAGCAAAGTGTTCACAGTGCTTATCTGATTATAATTTTTATCACCCTGGAATATTAATATTTGTCTATCTACCACATTAAAAGTTTAGGTTACTTTAAGGCAAAAGCTTTTTCCATTCAAAGTTTTATTCTTAGTATCCAACATATAATAGGTAGTACTTTTTTTTTTTTTTTTCCAAACAAAGGTTTATTAGCTTGGTGCAGCAAGGAGGTGTACACATAATGGAGAGTACAACATTTTAAAAGGTGGAAGTTAGGGAAGATACCTGTAGAGTTTGCAGGACTGGAGTTAGTCATTGGATGGCCTTGGCAGAGATTGGTCAGAATTTGTAAACTAGGAAGTTGTTGGAACAGTCAGTGGTCTCATCTTCAGAAGACATGACTGTGTGGAGTTACTGCTCAGATCATCAGCTTCTCATAGCAAAATTCAGGCTTAATCTAAGGAAAGTGGGGGAAACCACTAACTAGGCCATCCAGGTATGACTTAAATCAAATCCCCAGTGAATATGCAGTGGAGGCGACAAATGGATTCAAGGGATTAGATCTAGTAAACAGTGTGCCTGAAGAACTATAGATGGAGATCCATGATATTACACAGAGGGCAGCGAACAAAACCATCCCAAAGAAAAAGAAAAGCACCAAGGCAGAGTGGTTATCTGAGGGGGCTTTACAAATAGCTGAAGAAAGAAAAGAAGCGAAAAGCAAGGGAGAAAGGGAAAGGTACATCCAGCTAAACACAGAGTTCCAAAGAATAGCAAGGAGAGACAAGAAAGTCTTCAATGAAGAGCACATAAAAATTGAGGAAGGCAACAGAAAGGGAAAGACTAGAGATCTCTTTAGGAAAATTGGAGATATCAAGGGAACATTTAACCCAAAGACAGGCACAATAAAGGACAGAAAGGATAGAGACCTAGTAGATTTCAGAAGAGATCAAGAAGAGATGGAAAGAATACATGGAAGAACTATACAAAAAAGATCTTAATGAGCCTGGTAACTGTGATGGTGTGGACAGTCACCCAGAGCCAGACATTCTGGAGTGTGAAGTCAAGTGGGCCTTACGAAGCACTGCTGTCAAGGTGGATGCGATGCAATCCAGTAATGTTATTCAAAACCCTAAAGGATGATGCTATCAAATTGTTGCACTCAATATGTCAGCAAATCTGGAAGACCCAGCAGTGGCTGCAAGACTGGAAAAGGTCTCTCATCCCAATTCCCAAGACAATTGCTCTCATCTCCTATGTTGGTAAGGTCATGCTTAAAATCTTGCATGGTAGGCTTCAGCATTATGTGAACCAAGAATTTCCAGACATCAACCTGGGTTTAGAAAAGGCCGGAGCCAGGGATCAAATTGCCAACATTTGCTGGATCATAGAGAAACAAGGGAATTCCAGAAAAACATCTACCTCTGTTTCATCGACTATGTTAAGCCTTTGACTGTGTGGATCATAACTGTGGAAAGGTCTTAAAGAGATGGGAATACCAGACTATCTTATCTCTCTCCTGAGAAACCTGTATGCTGGTCCAGGAGCAACCGTCAGAACCCTGTATGGAGCAACTGATTGGTTCAGTGTTGAGAAAGGAGTATGACAGGGCTGTCTGCGGTCACCCTGTTTGTTTAACCTATTTGCTGAGCACATCATGAGAAATGCCATGCTGGAGGAGTTACAATCTGGAATTAAAATAGGCTGGAGAAACATCAACAACCTCAGATATGCAGATGATACCACTCTAATGGAAGAAAGTGAAGAGGAACTAAAGAGCCTCTTGATGAGGGTGAAGGAAGAGAGTGAAAGAGCTGGCTTAAAACTAAAAAAACTAAGATCATGGCATCCAGTCCCATTACTTCATGGCAAATAGAAGGGTAAAAAATGGAAGTAGTGACAGATTCCCCTGCTTGGGCTCTAAAGTCACTGCGGATGGTAACTTTAGTCATGAAATCAGAAGACAATTGCTTCTTGGCAGGAAAACTATGACAAACCTACACATTGTGTTGAAAAGCAGAGACATTACTCTGCCTACAAAGGTCTGTATAAGGCTATGGTCTTCCCAGTGGTCACATACAATTGTGAGAGCTGGACCGTAAAGAAGGCAGAATACCAAAAAAGTGATGCCTTCGAACTGTGGTGCTGGAGAACACTCCTGAGAGTCTCTTGGACAGCAAAGAGATCGACCTAGTCAACTGTAAAGGAAATAAACCCTAAATATTTACTGGAAGGACTGATGCTGAAGCTGAACCTCCAGTATTTTGGTCACCTAATGTGAACAGCCAATTCATTGGATAAGTCCCTGATTCTGGGAAAGATTGAGGGCAGAAGGAGAAGAGGGCATCAGAGGATGAGATGGCTGGATGGCATCTCTGATGCAATGGACATGAACTTGGGCAAACTTTGGGAGATGGTGAGGGACAGGGAGGCCTGGCATGCTGCAGTCCATGGGGTTGCAAAGAGTCAGACACAACTGGGCAACTGAATGACAACAACTGCTGGGTTAGTTTGTCTGTTGCCTTATTTAGAACACTATGAAGTGTTGTGAAGAGTCTGAACTTAGTGTGTCTTGATTATCATGGTTTTGCACAGTTTTTCTATTTTGTGACTCATGATACGGTTTTGCAAGTTGTGGTTTCAGTTTCAACTTTCAGTCCCCCTCCCCCACCTCCTAGTTGCCAGCTGAGCTGGTTTTTCCTTTATCAGAAGAACAATGATAAAATTCCTGTACTCAAGAAGTTCCCAGTTTAGGTTATTACAATATAGTCTGATATGTTTCATAATAGAGATATGAGTTCGTTGTTACAGAGTTCAGAAGAAAAGACTAACTTTTTTTAAACTACCATTTTGTTGAAATCCTACCATATGCAGAGCTCCATTTACAATTATGTACAAGGCAAGTTACATACATTATATATTAATCCTCAGCAACCCTATGAAATTGGTGCTGTTTTTCTTATTCTTGTTTTAAAGTCAGGAAATTGAGATACAAAAAGATTAAATAACCCACTGAAGGTCACCTACCTTAGAAATGATACGTCAAGGACTTTATTAAACATTTGGTAGGCACTGTCCTAGGCACTTTATCCCATCTCCAAAGTAGACTTTTGAAATGACCACTGCTCTTTATCTCACTGTCGAGGAAACCAAGACCTGTGGATGTAAAGTAATTCATCTAGGATGAGAGAGCACGTGATCACATTGTAGAGACAGAATTCAGACCCAAGCAGCCTGGCTTCATGGTCCATGCATATGACCACTTTGTCCGTTGCTTCTCTTGAGCCCTGTCATTGGGCTCTTACATCTTTGTTCTTAACCACTGTACCATTGTACATTCATTGGCAGAGGAGAAGTCTTACAGAAGGGCTGAGTGTGGGCCAGTGAGGCAAATAAGTAGGATATTTCCAAAGGGGTCAGAGAGATGAGGCTGTGCCATTTTATTTGGAGGAGGGATCTGTACAAAGCCCCAGGGGCAGGAAAGGTTCTACTCACTCGGGAACGGTATTTGAAGAACTCTGAATGCATAGGATGGGGAATGGTGGTACCTGGTAGAGACTTGTGTATTGGGACCAGACAGGGACTTCACAGTCGCCTCTCACACTTGACTGAAAGGATGTGCTTCTTCTCAATGCCACTGTTGGCTCTGAATAACTGTTCTGATCATAATGCGTCCCCAATGGAAAGAGATTTGTCGTCATCAAAGGTACTTATGCTAGAGGCAACTCCAAGAGAATGTCCAGAAGTGGGTTAAGCAGAGAGACATTTAGGGGAAAAGTGCTGCTTAGAGATATTCTTATGTCACCACTTTCAATCAGTTCAGACTCCTGAAGAGGGGCTTTTATTTATGGAGTTCTGGGAGCTGACATGCATTTGCTCTTTACATCAACCCATAAAGTAGGTATTTTTCATGTCCCAACTGTATAGATGAGAGAACTGAGGCTCAGAGGACTCAAGGAATTTGGGCAAGTGGTAGAGTCAAGATTTCAACCTAGTATGTCTGATTCTAGAGCCTGTTCTGCCATATAGCCTCAAGAATCTGTGTCCTTTTAGCGTGTGAGTGTGCAGAATGTTCCAAACACAGCAGGCAGGTAAATGCCTTGGAGAGCTAGCAGTCAGGAGAGGGAAAAGCAGTGGTGAGACCAAGATGGGGGACTTAGAACTTCATCTACATCCATTCTGTATCAGACCCACCCCTCTCTGCATACATCACTGGGTTTATTAGTTTCCTAAAGAATCTGCCTGCAATGCAGAAGTCCTAGGTTCAACTCTGGGATCAGGAAGGTCCCCCAGAGAAGGGAATGGCAACCCACTCCAGTTTTCTTGCCTGGAGAATTTCATGGACAGAGGACCCTGGGAAGTCCATGGGTTTGCAAAGAGTTACTGCTTGGATAGCAAGAAATAATCCAAAAAACTAAGGCATAAAATTATGATCCTCCTTGGGCAATGGAGCTCCCCTCAGGTTTTCTGGGACATGGGCTCATTAGACAATTAGCAGATGTGTTTATATTGACCCTTCTGTTACCAACCTAGTGATTTTCTTACTTAACTAATGACTGGTAGCCTCATTAGGAGCTGTAGGCACAGAAAAATCTTCTCTGACTCTGGACAAGTGATGATCTTTGTGACTTTGGGGGTATGGTAGTTCACAGTTTCTTCACACTTTCCACATTCACGCACTTTCACAGTTTCCTTCCACAGTGATTTTGGACTTAGCTGTGTGATTTGCTTTGACTGCTGCTGCTGCTGCTGCTAAGTCGCTTCAGTCATTTCTGACTCTGTGTGACCCCATAGACGGCGGCAGCTCATCAGGCTCCCCCGTCCCTGGGATTCTCCAAGCAAGAACACTGGAGTGGGTTGCCATCTCCTTCTCCAATGCATGAAAGTGAAAAGTGAAAGTGAAGTCGCTCAGTCGTGTCTGAGCATGTCTTGAGTCGTGTCGCTCTTCGCGACCCCATGGACTGCAGCCTACCAGGCTCCTCCATCCACAGGATTTTCCAGGCAAGAGTACTGGAGTGGGGTGCCATTGCCTTCTCCATTGCTTTGACTAAATGAGACTAAAGTAAATATGCCGAGATAAATGTGATACAAGTCAACAACTTGAAAAGTGTTGCACATCCTTTTGAACCCTGAGAACCCTGAGGCCACCATGTGAAGAAGTCCCAACTAGATCCAGCCTGCCAACCACCAGATGTGTGAAAAAGATCAAACTAAACCACTCAGCTTCTGCCCAGTCAGCCCAATTGTAACGTCCCAGCAACTCACAGAATGATGAGAAATAATAAATGGCTTAAGCCACTAATTTGAGGTGGTTAGTTATAGAGTGAACACTAACTGATACAAAGCCCAGCCAACACACAACTGAGGCTTGTAGTTTCTAAAACACATATTTTTCTTATGACACAGCTCTAACTTTCATTCTATCATTCATTCAACCGATATTCATAGTTGATTTACTTGTAAAAGGAGGTTCATGTCTGAATGAAATTAAGCTAACTTATGCCATCAAATGCTGAACAGCAAACCTCTTAGGAACCAGCACATCTCTAGGAATTTACTTGTAAAAGGAGATTCATGTTTGAATGAAATTAAGCTAACTTATGCCATCAAATGCTGAACAGCAAACCTCTTAGGCAAACCTCTTAGGAACCAGCACATCTCTAGGAATCAGAGCTGCCAATATATGTTCCTTCATGGACATATTCTATAGAATGCTCGTGCATCCCAAAGACACAACAGCAAGCACCTACTTTGGGTATCTCTGTTCAAGATACAAATGATCAGGATAGAGAAGCTAAATGATTGAGCTTGAGTCTATACCTCTCTCTTCCCCAAGGAAGAGGGATTTACTACCAATGTAAACTAGAGAACAGGGCACATCATCACACATAGCACTTCAACAGGAATCAAATTCTGATTTCTTTTAATAATGACCTTGTTTGCAAGTGATTTTCCAGAAGATGGATGTTAACTTAATTTGGGAATTGTATATCCAAAAGGCAAATTCACATCACAAATAAAACACACAAGAACCTAAATAGCCCAAACAAGACCAGTGGAAATTATCTTTGGGGAAGACTTACTGGGAGTTGAAGAAGCAATGATAATCTATGAGAGCTGCTTAGCTGAGAGGTTCTGATAAGGGTCTCTCATGAAGTTTCAGGAAAGATGACTGCTGGGGCCACAATCTTTGAAGCCTTGCCTGGGGCTAGAGAATCTTCTTCCAAAATAGCTGTTCGCAGGAGTCTTCAGTTCCATACCACGTGGCGCTCTTCATGTGGATGTTTGTGACCTCATGACATTGCAGCTGACATCCCCCAAAGCAAGGAAGCCAAGAGAGCAAGTAGGAGGACACTACATCTTTTATGAATTAGCCTTGGAAGTCTAATACCTTCACTTCCACCATATTTTACTCATTAGAGTCAAGTACAGCCCACATTCAAGAGAGAAGGAATTAGGATTCACCCACCCTGGTGGCTCAGCTGGTAAAGAATCCGCCTGCAATGAGGGAGACCTGGGTTCGATCCCTGGATTGGGAAGATCCCCTGGAGAGGGGAACAGCTACCCACTCCAGTATTCTGGCCTGGAGAATTCCATGGACTGTATAGTCTATGGGGTCACAAAGAGTTGCACACGACTGAGCGATTTCACTGTAGAAATAAGATGTATGGAAGAATCTGTGGATGTATTTTGAAGCCATGGCACTACCCTTAAGGCTAGGTGAATACTACATCAGTGATTTCTCCAGGGGCCTCAGTAGAGAATTGGCTGCTTACCTGCCTTTACTACCTTTGCAGATAGAGACTTTGGTGATGAGTTGATTAATGTCTAACATCTCCCTTTCTAGAAAACAAAATGCATAGATATGTATGTATAAACATAAGTTGTACTGATACAAAAGATGTGTAGCACAGAATTTGCAAATAATCAAATATAAAATACTCTTTATTATAAATTCCACACAACAAATTGGTTCTCACAAAATGTTTTTGTTGATTTTTGCCAAGTACTTATATCTAACATTTTCTGCATCACTTTCTTACATCTAGACAATCCACCAAACAATACATCAGGCCCAGTCTCTGAGTACTTGCCATTTCCAAATGCTCCCACCATAGCCCATTTCAAGTTACTGACATGGTATCACTAAATGCAGAGCTGGAAAGAAATTTGCAGTAACACACCATCATACAATATTTTCACCATCCAGATACAATAGATGTAAATAATCTGAGTCACGTAAATAATAATAAATTAGAATAATTAGGAGTATATGAGTTTTGAATACTTTTGGGAGTACTTTTTTGCCTTTTTAATAGGATTAATGTAATTTTAAGTTTAGACAATTTTGTTTTTAATAAAATCTGTGTTTAACAACTAGACTGCAACCTTCTTGAAAAATTAGCAGTCAGGTTTCATAGGCAGCTAACAGCTGACTCCAGCACACCATTATCTTCCACCATGTGGGGAATTCCCAATGTTTCAACAATCAGAATTGAACACATGAACCGACCAAGAAAAACAACATCTTATGTAAGAAGTGTGAGTAATTTGAAAGAGGAATATCAGCAGAACAAAGTAAATACAACTGATAAAAGAGAAAGTTGAAAACCTGAACTGCTTTTTAAAAGTATCCTTAAAGAGATTTAAATAAAGCAGAAAAAAATAATTTAGTAGATAAATTGAAGAGTAAGATGGTCACCACTGAGACACTAATCAGTGATCTGGAACATAGAAATCATAAAAAGACAAGAGAAGTAGCTATTAATTTTACACAGCACATCACAATCAGAGATTATGCTATCATGACAAAGAACAAAATATTTACAGTTATTCAGAACTGTCATGTAAATCGTTGTTTAACTATGCATTTATTTTATATTCCTTCTAACTTCAAAATATGCATATGGTATTTTAAATACATAAAATATTAATATACTAATCCAACACATAGGTTTTATGGTAAAGCTATAATAAATTTAAAAACTAAAGAGGGAGTTTGGGATGGACATGTACACACTGCTATATTTAAAATGGGTAACCATCAAGGTCCTACTGTATAGCACAGGGAACTCTGCTCAGTGTCATGTGGCAGCCTGGATGGGAGGGGATTTTGGGGAAGAATGGATTCATGTAGATGCATGGATGAGTCCCTTCACTGTTCACCTGAAACTATCATAGCATTGTTTGTTAATCAGCTAAACCTCAATACAAAATAAAATTTTTAAATAAATAAAAGGTAAGTTAAAAACATTTTTTAATAAAAACTAAAATTGTCCTTTACATACTGTGGTGTATGCAGAAAATTTGTGCCTGTGCAACCCACTTACATGGCACCATGTTCTGAAATATTAAAGGCACATACTGAATAAAATTTTAAGATTTTATATTGAAAATATGAGTGATATATTAGCAGAACTTCACAATGGTAAAATTATGGAAAACACAGTTTAGAGTTACTCTTAAACACTGATGTTGCTGCTGCTACGTCGCTTCAGTCGTGTCCGACTCTATGTGACCCCATAGATGGCAGCCCACCAGGCTCCCCCGTCCCTGGGATTCTCCAGGCAGGAACACTGGAGTGGGTTGCCAGTTCCTTCTCCAATGCATGAAAGTGAAAAGTGAAACTGAAGTCACTTAGTCGTGTTCAACTCGTAGCGACCCCATGGACTGCAGCCCACCAGGCTCCTCCACCCATGGGATTTTCCAGGCAAGAGTACTGGAGTGGGGTGCCATTGCCTTCTCCCTGGCAAATGAATTAAAGGCATTAACCATGTGCAAGTTTGTTTCTAAATAAAACCAAAATTTACTCTGATATGCTACTACAGCGCCAGCAGAGGGAGCTCAAACGTTTTTGTTTGTCTTTTTTAACTAACTAGAGAAAATTATTTTCTCTTTCAGAACTGCTGGATTCTGAAAAATAATGTAGTTATTTTTCAAATAGTAAAAATGTATTAGTAAAATGAATATCATATTTCTTGTTAATAAACATATTATTGAACAATGTATTTTGTATTAATATCACCTATTTCGCTTAGAAATTACAGGCAATTAAAATTCTTTCCATTTATTTTTCCAATAGCCTTAACTTAAAAACAATTTTTTACCAAGATATTGTGGACTGAACTAAAATGAAAACCTTCCAGTTGCATATATAGCACATGTTACATAAATCATGACACATTTTAAGTGTAATTCTTCCATATGTAATAGAATATAAACATGTTTCCATCCACTTAATTCTCAGCCCCTCCACATTCATGGATAAACATTCATTATTAGTTTCTTCATGTATAATTCCAGAATTTCTTTATGAATATACAGATTTACCAATACATATGTTTCATTGTAATCCATTTTTTTCTCATGCAAAAAGCAGCATGTCATACACCCTATTCTGTACCTGACTTTTATTAATATTAGTTTTGTTACTAATATATCTTGGAAATCTTTCCATAAATCTACTTTTTTTTTCCACTTGTATAGTGGATAGCAAGTGCATTTTAAGAATATATCATAATTTATTTACCTGTGACCAGCTGATAAACTTTTTAGTTGTTTTCAGTCTTTTTCTATCGCAAATAATTCTTCAATAATTACCTTGTATACATGTGCCATGTTATATATGTGAAAATTATGCCTGAAGGATTGGATAAAGTCCACAAAGTGGAATTGCTAGGTAAAAGGACATATGAATTTGTAATACTGGATATTGCCATCATGAAGTTTATACCAACTCATATTCCCTCAAGTGCAATGTAGTCATTTTGTTACAGTTTTGCCAACTGAGTGTTATCAACCTTTTTAATTTTGCCAATCTAACAGATTAAAAATGTATCTAGTTGTAGGTGTATTATACGCTTCTCTTATTATGAGTTGAGTATCACTGGTAGAGCTTTTTGTATTTCGCTTCCATGAACTTACTCTTCATAACTCTTTGTTTTATTTTCTTTTGAGTTGTCAGCTCTTTTCTTATTAATTTATAGGCTGTCTCTCTGCAGTAGGGAAATTAACCTTCGTAATGTGTGTCGCCGCTTTGTCTTCGGGCCTACAGCATTCGTTTGGCATACAAAAGAAAGATACAAACTTCAAGTTATAAAGTAAATAAGTACTTTTTTTAAAAAAGGTAGTTAACATAGCTGTACTCATACTTCAAAATCTATCTTCCCTATAGAGGGCAGCAGCTAAATTTCTGTTCAAATCTTTTGGCCTTATGTGTGTACTCGTTGCTCAGTCGTGTCTGACTCTTTTCAGCCTTATCTGGACCTTTTTAATCTGTCATGTGCAAATTAAGTTTAGGTTTCAAACTAAAGATTTGAGCAGAGAATTTGGAATTTTCCCTTTCTGGCGGTCTGCTGTATAAGATTTTTTTTCTCTTTCCTTCCAGCTGCAGTAATCACCCCAAATTCATTGATTTGTTTCTTGCTTCTTTAAGCCAGTATAACCGTGGGTTTCCATCCAAGTTTAACTCCCTCACTGGAGACCACATTCAGGATAAAACTCATCTGTTACCACTTCCTTCAAGTTCTTACTTCCCTCCAGATTCTGCCTGATTTTGGTCACTCTCCAGCTCATTAAAGTAGTTGTTTTCTGAGCTGTTTTAAAAATCATGATGTATATTTGAATGATCACTTTGATGCCCATGCAGAGAACTGGGTTTAGTGAACAAAAGATTGGAGGCAGGAAGCCCCAAGTAACAGAATGATGATGTCCTAAAATGGGACAATAATTATGAAAAGGCCAAAAACAATGAGAACATCTGCGATCTCATATTGGTGAGCTTTGTGACTCTGAACAACCACACTCGACCCATCTAAAATGTCCTTCATTGTATAGAAAGGATCAGAAAAGAGGTTGAGGGAGCAGCAGCCAGTATTATTAATTGCTTGTTACCAAAAATAAATGAGGCGAAAAGATAAGTACTTGTAACTTTAAGCAAAGATATTCCTGTCCCATCTCTCTTCACTGGACAGAAGATAAATTCAGGCATCTCCTGAAGTACCATTGATGTTCAAATGTAGAGTTGCATTACGTCAAGGAGGAATTTTGTCAGCTACTGGCAATAAAAACCTGACTACAATGGCTTAAATACCTTAGAGTTTATTCTTTTACATATAAGAAACTCAAAAGTGGGCTATCCATATTGGTAATGAAGTTCTACAATGGCAGCAGGAATCCTTTCTTAATTCATGGTTTACAACCTCAAGGTCATAAGATGGCCACTGGAATCGCAACCATCATGTATCTATTTCAGGGAGGAAAAAGTGGACAGGCAAGGAGCAGAACTCCTCCAAGCTTTCTGTTAGTAAGACTCTTCTGATAAATCCTAGCTTATGACTTATGTCTATCATCTCTTTGACCAATACTTAGTTACATGGTCATTCCTACCTATAAAGGAGGTTGGGAAGTACTTTTTAAAAAGTATGCTAAGACAATTGGCACCTTGGATAAAATTGAGATTATGTTACTAAGGATAAAGAAGGAAATGGAAATTGAGTAAGCAACCAGCTGTCTCTGCCACATGTACCAAATGATTTTGCTGGAGCTCTCTCAACCAACTTAAGCCAGTATCCTGCTGCTGCTACTGCTAAGTCACTTCAGTCGTGTCCGACTCTGTGCGACCCCATAGACGGCAGCCCATCAGGCTCCCCCGTCCCTGGGATTCTCCAGGCAAGAACACTGGAGTGGGTTGCCATTTCCTTCTCCAGTGCATGAAAGTGAAAAGTGAAAGTGAAGTCGCTCAGTCGTGTCTGACTCTTAGCGACCCCATGAACTGCAGCCCACCAGGCTCCTCCATCCATGGGATTTTCCAGGCAAGAGTACTGGAGTGGGGTGCCATTGCCTTCTCCATTTAAGCCAGTATATATATATCTAATATATATATATATATATATATAAAAGATTGTATATATACATATATATATTAGATTGTATATATACATATATATTAGATTGTATATATATACATATATATAAGATATGTATGTATATATGTATATATTAGATTGTGTATATATATATACAATATGGATGTATGTATAAATATATATATATATATATGTCTACACATTGACCTGAATTAGCAAACTCTTGTCTCTGTCTAGGCAAACCCAATCTAGGCACTCAAATGATCACTGAGAAATTTTACTTCCTTTTATCTCTCACGTTTGCTCACCTTTCATCTCTCAGCCAGCTTAGATGGGCTCTCCCCTCATAATGGCAAGATAGCTACTAGAAAGACTGAGCTTACATTTTCTCAATTTAGCAATCCCAGAGAAAAGAGATCACCTGTTTCTTACTAATGTTAGAATGAGTCATATGAGGGACTCCCAGGTCCCTTGAATCACATGTCTATTCCTACCATCACTGTAGATAGGGCATGTGCCACTCTGATTGGCCACATCTGCAACAAGGACCCCATCTTTCTGGGTCAGTCCCGATCAAACCATACGAACTGAGTTGGAGGAGGCATGTTTCCCTAAATTAAACTCAGTTCCAGATATCAGGTAGCTGGGTACCATGCAAGCAAATACAGCAGACCTTGTGCAGAAGGCAAAACTTTGAAGGAAAAACAATAATTTAGGCACTTCCAGTCTAGGAATGAAAAGACAAAATAGACAAAATACTGATGGTCTATAAATCTCTTGCAGAATTCCTGTTCTTCAATAATATTCAACAATACAATGTCTACAGGGAGGAAGTTTACCACAAGCCAAGGCTGGTAATATTTTGAGCATTATGAAAAGCTTTCATAATTCTGAAGCAACCACCAAAATACCAAGAAGATTTTCCTAAGTATGCTATTGATAGGAACATTTAATCGTGATCACTCCCATAATACCTAAATCATGGAGATTCAAAGTGTTGCACAATTATAAATTAATCTTTCCAACACCCCATAATGAAAAAGATTATGAAGAGAATAAAGCACAAGGCAATGACCTGTTTTTTTCCCAAGGTCACAAATTGAATCAGCAGCCAGCCAACACTGCTGACTTGCAAAATAATATGACTCATTCTGCTCCACATTTCCATACCTTATTTTAGTTTATCACAACTATTGTTCTTTGGGGGCATTTGTGTGTGTGTGAGTGATTGGAGAAAATGAAAATGCCCGTATGTTTGCAACTTAGCATCATCTGCCCTAGGGAGATAATAAACAAAAGAGGAGAACACCAAACCTCAAATGAAAGAAGCAAATTGAGCACAGCAAAACACCTATGCAGAACATTTGCAGTAGCTAAAAATAACTGAGTGGAGTGTAAATTAAGGTATCGGAACTTTCAGTATTCAGTATGACAGTGTGTACACTTAGAATTTATTTTGTTTTCTTTTAACATAATACTGCACTTACAGAAAAGTTTCAAAAATAGTACAGAGAATTCTGGAATAAACTCCACCCAGATTCCTCAAATGTTAACTTTCATTGTACTCACTCTTCTTCATTTTCTCTCTCTTTCCCTCTCTCATGTGTGTGCCCACCCACATCCACACCTGCAACACACACACTTGTGAATTATTTTAAGAGTAAGTTTCAGATACAATATTTCACTCCTGCTATGTACTTCAGTGAATATTTCCTAAAACCAAGAACATCTATATAGCCACAGTACAATTTTCAAAATTAGGAAATTAATACTGATACAACACTATTATGCACTATACATCACTTACTCAGATTCCACTAATTGTTCAGTAATGTCAATTATAGCAAAAGAAATTGAAGATCATACATCACATTCAGTTGTCGTATCTCTTTAATTTCCTTCAGTATGGAAGTCCAGAGACATTCTTTGTATTTTATGAAGCAGACATTTTTGAAGAGTGCAAGACAAGGATTTTATAGAGTGTCCTTCAAATTAAGGTTTATCTAATACTTCTCATGATTAGATTCAAGTTATGCACTTTTGGTAGGACTATGATAGAAATGAGGTTGTGTTCCTCTCAGTGCATTATAGCAGGAGGAATGTGCTGTTGATTTGTCCCACTAGGGTTGAAGTTAATGTTGATCATTTGGCTATCATTTGGCAATGTGGTATCTGTCATTTTCTCCACTGTAGCATTACTATGTTATCTCTTATAATTAATAAATACTTTGTGGAAACATAATTTGAGATTATGTAACTATCTTATTGGACTTCCCTGGTGTCTCAAATGGTAAAGAATTCACCTGCGATGCAGGAGACCCGGGTTCAAACCCTGGATCGGGAAGATCCCCTAGCAAAGGGAATGGCTACACACTCCAGTATTCTTGCGTGGAGAATCCCATGGACAGAGGAGCTAGGCAGGCTACAGTTCATGAAGTCACAAAGAGTCAGACACGACTCAGTGACTAGGCACACACACAATCATCTTATTACTCCTCAAAAATTTACCCACAGTTTTACCATCTATTGATGACTACTGCCTAAATTGATTAGAATGAATATCTTTTAATTAAACGTGTTTCTAAAATGTATACCAATCATGCATGCTAAGTGTTAGCATAGTTATTGGACTCTCATTACATTGCATTCTCATAACCTAAAAAACACTACTATAATAATGAGGAGGAGTTGAGATACATTTTTAATACACCTACTGATGATCTGAGTGTTCAGTCATGTCCAACTCTTTGCAACTTCATGGACTGTAGCCAGCCAGGCTCTTCTGTCCATTAGATTTCCAAGGCAAGACTACTGGAGTGGGTTGCCATTTGTTCCTGTAGGGGATTTTCCCAACCCAAGGATAGATTCCGTGTTTCCTGCATTGGCAGGCAGATTCTTTATCACTGCTCCATCTGGGAAGCCTACTAATGACCTAAGGACCATCAGTTACCATGAGTGATCTTATTAGGGCATGAAAATTTGTTCTAAAATTGATTCCATAAAGCTACTAATTGAATGATTGAATTATACACCTGAAATGAGTGATTTTATGATATGTAAAATATGCCTCATTAAAGGTATAAAAATAGAAAGACATATGAGTTAAGGAAATAATAAAATGATTTAAATCAGAACACAGAAGCAAATGCCAGTGAAAGCAATTATTCAGTGTCATGATATACATAAATAACAACTTACATCTACATCAAAGGTTCTTAACCTTCTTTTATATCATGGACCCCTTTGGCCGTCTGATAAAGCCGATGGATCCCTACCAATAGCCAAGACATGGAAGCAACCTACATGTCCATCAACAGAGGAATGGATAAAGGTGTGGTACATATACACAATAGCATATTACTCAGTCATTAAAAAGAATGACATAATGCCATTTTTAGCAACATGGAGGGACCTAGAGAGTATCATACTGAGTGAAGTAAGTCAGATGGAGAAGTAGGACTATCGTATGACATCTCTTATATGTGGAATCTAAAAAGAAATGATACAAGCGAGCTTACAAAACAGGTTGAGACTTACAGACTTAGAAAATGAAATTATGATCGCCAGGGGAAAGGGATAGTTAGGGAGTTCGGGAAGGTCCTGTACACACAGCTATATTCAAAATGGATAACCAACAAGGCTCTGTTGTATAGGACGTTGAGCTCTACTCAATGTTAATATGGCTGTCTGGATGGGAGAGGAGATTGGGGGCGATAGGCTACATGCATATGCATGGCTGACTCCTTTCACTGTTCACCTGAAACCACTACCGCATTGTTAATTGGCTATACCCCAATACAAAATTAAAAGTTTAAAGTCTGGAAAAAAAGAATAATGTTTTAATTCAAATGTATTTCTTTTTTATATATTTATTTTATTTTATATATTTAAATTCAAATATAGTCAGCATTTCTTATATAGTTTGAATTTTTAAATTGTAAAATCCGTTCCCTCTTTAATCTGATAGAGTACTTCGTGTCTAACTGAGCGTGGGTAACTGCCTATGTGTAGCCAAGTGAGACCATTAAAGCTGCTTTGATGTCAAGACCGCAGGTGAGCTTAAGAGCAATTCAAGGGACAAATGAAAAAAATGTAAATTGGTTGATTATCATCTTTGAAGTTTATGCAGACATTTGTATTGGTACTGAATAACTTGTGCATGATAAAAATTTGTTGTTGGTAAGTATGAGATAAAAATATTCATCATTTTTGCCTAGCAATGACTGGCCCCTGGTAAGTTTCAATAAACATTTTTTTAATTAAGTGAAAATAAATGTTTTGAATAATACAATTACAAACAAAATCAATTATATTGAAAAAATTAATTTTTTTGTATTGTAACAATGTATGAGCTTTAAAAATATGCTAAATAATGATACATTTAAAATACAGGCAACTTAAATTTAAATTTTATTTTTGCAAGTTATCAGTGTGAAGCCTGTTGTTACTTAGCATGAGTAAGAATGACAAACTTCCTTTGACATGTCCAATGACATCAGGTTTACTTCCAGTTACTGTGATTTGGCTTCGAGTGCTGACAATCCATGTTCTCAAAAACATATTTTCATAACTTTAATTAAAGTTTTCACTGCTTGCTTAACAAGGAATGGAAAGGTTCTCTCAAAAATATCTAAAGTTGTTTGAGTTAAATTTCTATTATGAGGTTACATAGCTTCACACAGAGAAGGCAATGGCACCCCACTCCAGTACTCTTGCCTGGAAAATCCTATGGATGGAGGAGCCTGGTAGGTTGCAGTCCATGGGGTCGCTAGGAGTCAGACATGACTGAGCGACTTCACTTTCACTTTTCACTTTCATGCATTGGAGAAGGAACTGGCAACCCACTCCAGTGTTCTTGCCTGGAGAATCCCAGGGACAGGGGCAGGTGGGCTGCCGTCTATGGGGTCGCACAGAGTCGGACATGACTGAAGTGACTTAGCATGGCATAGCTTCACCACATGGAGGCCCAGAATTGCTCTGCAGTTGGCCAGCTCCACTGCAAGACTGTCTGTGGACAGGGAGGCTGAGAGCTAATACTGCAGTATTTTTGAGGGAGTGATTAGCATAAATGGTATTTTGAGATATATGCAACAACTTCACTGTGATTTGAAAGTCTCTGTGATTTCGATTGGTTATAATGTCACAGGAACTAAAATTTTTTGCCAACATTCATACCTGGAGAACTTTCTAAATTTCACATTACTGAAAATAAAAATCTAAATATTTTTTACCCATCAAGACAATAACCTGCTGAATTCTAGCCACAAGAGTTTGAGCATCCAAGAACTTTAGATAAAGTAAATGGAATTTCTATTCCTCACATTTTGACTGTTTGGTACAGTTACGTAATGCCTAAAGACAGCATAAATATATTTATAAAGCCAGGATGTTTTAAGAAAAGAGGAAAATTCCTGGTTTTGTCTATGTTAAGCCTGAAGACTCAAAAATAGAAGCCTAACTCTCAGTTTCTTTCAAGATTCTTCCTCATAAAATGTGGTCAAAATACTTAGCGCTGTTAAAACATATCCAATGGTGAGGCATCTCTTTCCACTCTTTCATTTCTAGGCGTTATTCCAGCCTGGGGTTTTTCTGCCTCATCAGTTGTGATAGGAAGAAATTGATCCTTTGTTTCTTATTCTTATCTCCAGTTTGAGGTTATCTTTTTTTTTTTTTTTCATTTTCATCTAAATTTAGATGTTGAACTCTTCTTAAACTCATTGCAAGCAGAAGTCCAATTATTTGTTCTTGAGCAGTTAATTCTTTCCCATTACAAACAAGATTCATTTTGCTCCAAAATGTATAACAAGTCCTTTCATTCTCTGAAAGAAAGATTAGAGATGTTTTCTGCTGCATTCATGCTCAGTTGCTCAGCTGTGTCCGATTCTGTGCAACCCCATGAACTGTTGCCCCCCAGGCTCCTCCATCCATGGAATTCTCCAGGCAAGAATACTGGAGTGGGTTACGACTTCCTCCTTCAGGGAGTTTTCTGCTATCTATATATTAATCAAAAGAAACATTTCTGGAATTAGGAACTGAGACTTAATGAAAGTTGAACTGCTGAAAGTCAAATTGTGCTTTAATCTGTGTTATGCCAAGTCGAGTACTTGTAAGACTGTCTTTGAACCTCAGTTCTCTTTACGTGAAAAATGAGGGGTAATGTTATCTAATCTCTAAGGTACTTTATATTGTTGCATTTTCAAAAATTTAAAAATTTAACAAGTCAAGATCATATCTGCTGGACAAAGTTGGTGTCCCCTCCCTACCCAACCTCACCCCCCACTGCCGCCCCATCTCCCGGTTTGAACTGGCTGATCTGTCCATCCCCTAGCACTTCTGAGTACCTCTTGTTAGCAACTCAAGCTGTCCTTGACCCAGGAGAACTGCTGTCTTCCCTTCAGAGGATCAGGAGCCTGGAGCAGCCACACCCTGGGGAATATAGCCCCTATTCAATAATTGACTGACAGAAGGCCCAAAAGTTGGGCCTCTTCCATCAAAATGAGACCAGAATTTCCCGTAGGACTGGACTGAAGCTAGTGTCCCAGTGAGATTACATCCCTGCTAAGTGTTTATCCCCTGTACTAACCTGCCTCTCTCACCTACACTGTCCTGAGATCACTCTCAACTAATCATTTCTCTTCAATGAAAATCTCCAACTCAGGTTTTGCTTCTAGGGAACTCAATGTAAGATAGCATCTTAGAGTAGGCATTCAGCAAATCTCTATGGACTGAGTGAATGAATGAATGGAATCAATCTGCTTATTATTAATTGTAAAAGTTATAGACCAAGGCTGAGAAAGCTTCATATAGTTTTTAGCAATAATTATGTGTTGGCAATCTTTCCTAGCAAGTACTATGGCTATGTCTGCCTGTAAATTTGCCTCTCTTCATTTCTGATAAAATTAATTCATTTCCAGAAAGAGCTTCCCCCAAATGATAATTCAGTGTTCAACAGAGGATGGGCCATTTTTAACCCTAACCATTGAACAAGTGATCAAAGTCATGAACTCAATATAATGGAGGAAAGGAAAACCGAAGCTCGTATCCCCAAAGTTCAGCACCTTTGATTATTTATTTCTAATGCAAGGGGGTACATTATCAACGTATTAGCAATACAGTATTAAGAATGTATGAGAAGACGATGCAGTAAGTGCCTAAGTGCGAGCTAACTTTCAATTATTCAGTGACAGAGTTGAGTAATGTAGATGTGTGGGATGGGAACGGATTATACATCTTGTACCAAACTGCAGAGAACAGACAAAACTCTCATTTATCAACACATCTTCATATATCAACTAATAAGACAGGTTTTTTTTTTTTCCCCAGTGGAAAAAAAAAGCGGTGTGTTAGTTTTGAAACATTGTACTGGAAAGAAATTTCCTGTAATTACTCCTCAGAACAATTGCAAATACTAGAGTTGCACCTATTTTGTAAGAAGAGTAAAACCCCAGATAGCGTCATTTGGGTTCTAGCTTCACTGATGCACGGACTCTGTCTCTACTCAGTCCTAGCTGTCAGTTCCCTGACCTCAGATTATCATCTGTGAGTGTTCAGTTGTTAGTGAGCACCTATTTGGAGATCTTAAAGACATTCTCAGTTAAATGTAGTATAAAATTTACTATTTGCTTTTTTACTTTTTGTGAAAGTGCAGCTGAGCAGAAAAAAATGGTTTTCTTTAAAATTTGTTCATGGCTAAGGAAATGGCAACCCACTCCAGTGTTCTCGCCTGGAGAATCCCAGGGACGGGGAAGTCTGGTGGGCTGCTGTCTATGGGGTCGCACAGAGTCGGACACAACTGAAGTGACTTAGCAGCAGCAGCAAACTGCATTTACATGTTATTGTTATGGTTTTTCCAGTAGTCATGTACGGATGTGAGAATTGGACCATAAACAAGGCTGAGCACAGAAAAATTGATGCTTTTGAATTGTGGTGCTGGAGAAGACTCCTGAGAGTCCCTTGGACTGCAAGATCAAATCAGTCAATCCTAAAGGAAATCAGTCCTGAATATTCATTGGAAGGACTGATGTTGAAGCTGAAGCTTCTATACTTTGGCCACCTGATGGGAAGAGCCGACTCACTGATGCTGGGAAAGATTGAGGGCAGGAGGAGAAAGGGGTGACAGAGGATGAAACAGCTGGATGGCATCACTGACTCAATGGACATGAATTTGAGCAAACTCCAGGAGATCATAGAGAACATAGGAGCCTGGTGTGTTGCAGTCCATGGGGTTGCAAAGAGTCGGACATGACTTAGCGAGTGAACAACAGCACATGTTATCGTGGGGCTTTATATAGCACAGCGCAAAAAAAAAAAAAAAGGTATGATTTGTTTTAGCCTAGCATGCAGCAGGCATGTATTCAAATTTGGGGGTAAAAATATTGAAAATCCTGGTATCCATTTTCTAGGGCTGTTATAACAAAGTAACACAGACTCAGTGGCTTAAACAACAGAAATTTATTTCTCACAAAATAAATTTATTTCTGGAGGCTAGGAAGCCCAAGATCAAGTTGCAACTTGTCAGCGAGTCTGATTTTTTTCCAAGCCTCTCTCCTTGGCTTGCAGAGATCCATCTTCCCACTGTGTCCTGGAGGAGTCTTTCCTTTGTAACTGTGTCTATGTCCTAATCTCTTCCTATAAGGACCGCAGTCATGTTGGATCAGTGCCCACCTTATTCTACCTTGAAAGGCACTATCTCCAAATACATTGAGGTACTGGAGATAGGATTTCAGTGTAAGAATTTGGGGTGGGGGACATAACTCAGACAATAATGCTCCTTTGTATTGGTCTTATACATTTATAACTCTGGCTTATATACTGCTACTGCTAAGTCACTTCAGTCGTGTCCGACTCTGCGACCCCATAGACGGCAGCCCACCAGGCTCCCCTGTCCCTGGGATTCTCCAGGCAAGAACACTGGAGTGGGTTGCCATTTCCTTCTCCAATGCATGAAAGTGAAAAGTGAAAGTGAAGTCGCTCACTCGTGTCTGACTCTTAGCGACCCCATGGACTGCAGCCTACTAGGCTCCTCCATCCATGGGATTTTCCAGGCAAGAGTACTGGAGTAGGGTGCCATTGCCTTCTCCAGGCTTATATACTAAAAGAAAGCAAAAATAAGTACTGAAATTATTTTAAAATAAGAGCTATGGATTATAGAATCACTTTTTTCCTAGACATTTGTTTGGAAAATTATGTGTACTAATTGAAGTTCAGTCATTGTCATCAGCTATATTTTTGCTTTGGTTTTATTTTTTCTCTTCTTTTGCTAGTTCCTAAATTCAAAACTTACATTATTGATTTGAGACTTTTCTTCCCTTTTCATATAAATATTTAATGCTATAAATATCCTAGTAAGCACTGCTTTAGCTACTGTCCCTCAATTTTAAGATTCGTTGTATATTAAGATTATTAGCCCTTTTGTCTATATTATGTATCTATGTATTATCTATATTATGTATTTCTCCCAACTTTCAATTATACTTTGACTTTTTTATGGTTTTCTTGTCATACAAAATTTTAAATTTTATGTAGTCAAATTTATTATTTTCTTATTGCTTTTGGATTTTGAGTCATGATTAGAAAGTCTTTCATTGTATGGAGGTTGAAGAGGACTTCATCTATTTTTCCTTTAGTACTTTCATGTTGTTTTTTTTAATTTATGCATAAATTCCTAATTTATTTGGAGTTTATTTTTGTTTATGTGTGAGATATTAATCTAATTTTATCTTTCTACAAACAGCTACCCAGCTGTCCCAGCACCACATACTAAAAAGTCCATCTTTAACCCAGAGATTTGAATAGGCACCTTTCTCATGTACTAAATTTTCATAAATATTTGGATCTAATTTTGGCTAGTCTGTTATATTTCACTGGCTTGTTTGTCTATTCATGTGCCAGTACCACATGGCTTTAATTATCGTGGATTTGTATGCACTAAGTGTTTTAGTAATTGGTAGAGCTAGTTCCTGGGGTTCCCAGGCGGCACTAGTGGTAAAGAATCTGCCTGCCAAAGCAGGAGATGGAAGAGATGCAGGTTCAGTCCCTAGGTCGGAAAGAGCCCCTGGAGGAGGGCACGGCAACCCACTCTAGTATTCTTGCCTGGAGAATCCCATGGACAGAGGAGCCTGGTGGGCTGCAGTCCATGGAATCGCAGAGTCAGCCATGACTGAAGTGACTTAACATGCATGCACGCAGGGCTAGTTCCCTGGTAGCGTTTCCTTTTTCAGGGTTTCCTGGCTACTCTTGCTGTTTATTTTTCTATATGAACTTCGGTATCAGGTTGTATATCTCCACAAGAGCTTACTAGTATTTAATCTTGTTAAATTAAGTCCCAAATTTAGGGTCTAAATATTTTAATATCTTAACTCATTCAATTTATTCTATATCCCTTCCAATTTTATTTCATCATAGATTTGATGAAATAAATCTCTAATCATACCCACTCCAATCATATCATGATCCATGCCACTTACCACTGTGTGATACAGTAGTGGGCCAAGACTACTCTTTTGTATTGATACATTAGACACGTCCTTCTCAGGTGACACTGACCAGCGAATCTTTTGAAAATGGGTGTTCAACTATTTTCTAATCCAAGCCATCCATTTAATCCGTATTTCCCCAAATGTTTCACAGCATTTGTCAAATGTTCTACTATGGTTCAAGCCACCCTTGATCTAAGCCATTTTCACTTTTTGCTCTAAAAACAAACATTAAAAAAGTCCTCTCTTTTAGGAAAATGTATGAAGCCAGAGGCCTAGAAGCAGTTGGCCTAACTGATTAATACATGTATTAGGCTGGCCAAAGAGTTTGTACAGGTTTTTTTCATAGGATGTTATGGAAAAATTTGAATGAACTTTTTGGCCAATCCAACAAAAATTCAATTATAGTTCCAGTTTGGGAGAAAAAACTACCTTGAAGATAAGGAGTCTGTCTTAGGGAATACACTTATCCAAATACTTTGAATCCGAGACTTGTACGGTACTCTCTACTCCCCTACATGGCAGTAGAGACCAAGAGGTAGAAGTAGGAGCAGCTTCTCTTTCTGGTCTGCCTAATAATCCACTTACAGAATCTTTGCCTCCTGTGCTAGCAGTTTTGAGCTCCACTGGTTTGGGAGTCTTAGTGCTCAGGAAAGAATGATTCCACCAGAAGACAAAATAATGGTTCCATTGGACTGAAAGATAAGATTTCCACCTTGTCATTCAAAGGTGACAGGAAGAAAAAAAGGCACTCAACTGCCTGGTATAAGTGATCTCAATTCCTCAGGGGAAGCTGGGTTGCTACCACACATAGAGGCAAAGAATACTTTATCTGGGATCCAGGAAATTCCTGGAGGCTCATTACTTGATGGCTCAGATGGTAAAGAATCTGCCTGCAATGTGGGAGACCCAGGTTCGATCCCTGGGTTGGGGATACCCCCTGGAGAAGAGAAAGGCTACCCACTCCAGTATTCTTGCCTGGAGAATTTGATGGATAGAGGACCCTATGGGGTACAGTGACCCCCAGGGGGTCACAAAAAGTCAGACATGACTTAGTGACTGAACAACAACAAAGGGAATATTAGACTTTGCCAGGAGGGGGCACTAGTGTGCCCCTCTAGGCAATACCCTCAGTAGGACACTTCCCTTCCTTTCCTTCCTAGCCTACTGTGCAGAGGAGCTCAGTCATATCTTGAGGCCATGATCTCCCTACCACATGCCTGAACAGCTCTGCTCTGACCTGCCTTCACCTTCTGGCAAATGATGTATCACTTCCAGGCCCTCACCACCTCCAGCAATGGTGAGCTCCTTCCACAGACCAGTGCCAGCCTGTACTCAGACCACTTCTTGGGCTGCATGGCAGGCTGTGTTACTATAGTAGCTGCTTTCTCTCTGAAAAGGCTCAAATCCTAGCCTGGGGTGGTGGCAGTCGGGGTAGGGGAAGATCTCTTGGTACTTAGTTCCTTTACTGTATGTTTTCACAGCTTACCGATATTAGCTTTATTTTTTTGCATCCGACATTGCTGGACTCCTTTTACTCAGTTTAGTAGACGACCACCTTCTATTATTGAACAATTCTTTATATTGAACTTTTCCTGTTTAAATAATTGGTGTGGTTTCTGTCTCATAACTAGACCCTGACTCATAAACACATTGAAAAGAAAATTATTTATTTTTTTCATCAAGTAAATTACCTTTTGCTCATTGGATTTACTAGGGTAGAAATAAATGTCCTAAAATAGATTACATTTTGTTTTACAGAGTACCTTCTGTTCTCTAAGCTCCTGTCCCCAAAATGAAGAGGTTGTACTATGGAACCTGATGTTATCTATTATGAAATACACAATAGGAACCTTTGTGCTTGACTAAGTGTTAAAGTTCTGTGAAGCATTGTTGTAAATAATTGCCTAGAGTCACTATATAATAGCTAGAGTGAAAATTGTTGATGGTTCATAAATTGTATCAGTTGGTACAAATGAGTCAGCAGCAAGTTCACCAAGTTTTCTCTTTTTAGGTCTTTTATTTTCAGCGCTATAAAAAGCTCATTGTAACTCTCAGTGGTTAGAAAAAAATGACATTCTCTGTAGCAGATTCTTTTAACAAAACAGTTTGTGACTGATCCCTGAAACCTAAAACGCAATGCAAAAACTGGGGGTAGCTTTTTTAAAGAAAAAACCTTTACTACCTAACAGTCAAGACAGAAACTGGGCCCTGAAATTAGGCTGAGTTCCCTACTCCTATTAAAGCAAGCTGATAACTCTAGCTGACATTCCAGGGAAGTGTTTCTGAAACTTTAATTGGTCCAGTGTCACCTGGTGGGCTTGTTAATACACAGATTGCTGGATCCCAGTTAGAGTTTCTGATTCAATACATCTCGGGCAAGAACTGGGGATCTGCACTTCTAACCCATTCTCATGTGTGGTAGAAGGGAGCGACAGAGGACGAGATGGTTGGACGGCATCATCAACTCAATGGACATGAGTTTGAGCAAGCTCCAGGAGATAGTGAAGGACAGGGAAGCCTGGCATGCTGCAGGCCAAGGGGTCCCAGAGAGTTGGACGTGACTGAGCAACCGAACAACTCAGGATTTACTTCCTGTTTTCTCCCATTATTAATCATATTTTTCTCCCTTTCCTCTGATTTAACCCCAAACTGTTCACACTTGCTGTTAGTATCCTGAGATTCATATTTTGGTACTATATTTTGCCTTCAATTCCTGTACTTCTTCATCTTTCTTGTTTAGTTGCTAGGTCGTGTCCCCATGGCCTGTAGCCTGTCAAGCTCCTCTGTCCGTGGGGTTTCCCAGGCAAGAATACTAGAGTGGGTTGCCATTTCCTTCTCTGGGGGATTTTCCCAACCCAGGGATCAAATCTGCATCTTCTGCATTGGCAGGCAGTTTCTTTATCACTGAGTCACCTGGGAAGCCCAACACTTAATCTAACATTTTTAAAACTTGGCACTTTTTTTTTTTTCTCTCTTTTTGTGTTCTTAATCACTGGGCTTTAACATCTCGTATTACCATAGCCTTCCCATTGCAGGTTAGGTTATACTAAATTCATTGCAGCCCTTCAGCCAGTGTCCCTCTTCTCTTTCCCTCCTCTCCCCTGCCCTTTTAAGCCCACAGACACATTTCTCTACTGCCAGTAATGAATGGTATTCATGGGATTTGGAGAGATGAGTTTAGGATGTATTGATCTTTTCAAGTTAATCCATGCTGGAAACTAGAAGGGCATGAAGCAATCTTTAATAATCCAATTTAAAATCTTCCTTGGGATCAACCATTTAAGAAATTTGTAGCATAATCCTCTTATCTCTTCTGAATGTGATGTAATCTGTATTTTACTCCTGCTCTGCATCCATCTTTCACAGTCCCTCAAGCACCACAAATACATAGGCAAGGTCTTGTTCACATTTCTTGGCCTTTCTTACCCTGCCTTGTCTACCTGTACTGTTCTGTGCATCTCTGAGATTCATCTCATGCGTTGCCTTTTCTGGGAATCCTTCCTAAATGTCTCCTCCCATAGGTATAGCTAATCTGTAACTATTTATCACACAACTGATATGGAATTGACTTAAGTGAGGAGACTTTATTGCATGTAGATTGTGGACATGTTTGCAACCTCTCCTTTCATTGTAGGTTGCTATATTTTTTTTTTTAACTAATATTCATTTCATGATTGTCCACCAAAAAATTTGTTCTCCCTGGAGAGAAAATATTAGAACAGCATAAAAAATGAGAAGTGTGCCTTCTTTATATCATTAGCACACCATTGGGTCTCACTTTGGGCCCATCCCACCAAACTCATATTTGTATCATGTAGGCAGCACCAGTTAAAAGCAGGGTTACGACATTTCCTCCATATTTAGACTTGATACCTGTTTCTGACCACCATGGTTTGTGATGTTTTTCCTCATTTCCTGTTGATGACATCATCTTCACCTCTTGGTCCTAATGATTTATATTACTCCTCTGATGACAACCAGAGAATCTTATCTGCCTGTCCATGTCCACTCTGAGTAAGCCCTGTTTCTGGGGTCATAGTCTAAAGGGATGACTCAGTCTTGTAGAACCTGGCTTTAAAGGGTAGTAAAAATACACACTCTGACATATATATCTTATACATTTTATTGTGTAACTTCCAGTGAAATATTTTCAGTAGAGAATACCAGATGACAGGAAGCTAGGGTGGTCTTTCTCAACTAGTTCTGTGAGCAAATTTGGCCATATTGCGCTAAGGCGTCCGCTGTGTGCAATGACAACTTCTCTCCTATACATCTAGAGTGGTTCCAGTTATATAGCCATCTGGAGAGAATAGACATAATTGTCACTCATTTGTTCATGTTCTTTGAAACGTGAGCAAAGTGTGTTTCTTCTTGAGTCCTGCAAAGTACATGTGTTTGGGTGCTGGAGATGGTTTTGTGACTGTCCAGTATATAATCCTGCCACATCAGAGAAAGTCCCTTATTGGAGCAAAGGCAGATTAAAGCTTAAGCCTTAGGGTCCCTTGCTTGCATAAGTCCTCCCCGGGAAGGACCACAGAAAATATGAATTTGTTGGTTTTTACTTTGTCTTCAATAGTGTCTCCCAAACTGAATACATTTCAGATCTCATAAAACCAAGATTTGCTGCTGCTCTTCTTACTTAAATCACGCCCACATGAAACTCCAGGGTAATTAAATTGTTGTTGTTGTTTAGTCTATAAGTCATGTCCAGCTCTTCTGTGACCCTATGGACTGTAGCCCACAGGCTCCTCTGTCCATGGGATCGCCCAGGCAAGAATACTGGAATGTGTTGCCATTTCCTTCTCCAGGGGATCTTCCCGACCCAGGGATCAAAACGGCATCTACTGCACTGGCAGGCAGATTTTTTACCAGTGAGCCATCAGGGAAACCCTATAGTTAAATTATATGGTTTCTAAAACTGTCTTAAGCAAATGCTATTATGTGTGTCTCATCCAGGTTCTAGGTAGAGTTTTTACTGTGTCATAGACACCATCTTACTCCTAGTACATAGGTTATATAAAAATGACTCAGGCTTATTAATGTCTTATTGGCACCATGCAACAATGACCAACTGGAAACATGCATGAAACATGCTGGAACCATGGCAGGCTTGGCTGGGACTCCCACATGCAGGTGCTAGCCCCTGGAGCTGGAACTTGGGCTTCTTTCTTTCTCTTTTCTCCTCCTCCCCTCCTTCCTTTCTTCTCTTCTTTTCTCTCTCTCTGCTTTTTCTTCCTTTTCTTTCTCTCTCATTTTTTTTTCCTTCTTGGTCAAATATAATAAAAAAAAAAAAAAAGGAAGAAGGGAAGGTGTGGGGGAGGAAAGGAAGTAAGCAGAAAGGAAAAAAGAAACAGCTTGCTATGTATGGTATTTAAAATATAATCTCAGTTTATTCTTTAGACATAGTTCTACCATTTGACACTGTCCATGAGTGAGTGTGAGCTAAGTCGCTTCAGTTGTATCTGTTTGCAACCCCGTGGACTGTAGCCTACCAGGCTTCTCTGTCCATGGGACTCTCCAGGCAAGAATACTGGAATGGGTTGCCATGTCCTCCTCCAGAGGATCTTCCCGATTCAAGGACTGAACCTGCATCTCTTATGTCTCCTGCCTTGGCTGGTGGATTCTTTACTACTAGTGCCACCTGGGAAGCCTATTCCAGAGTTATATGCCTTTTTTCCCACTATATAGACTTATATACACATGCATATGTGCATGTAATATCACATATATATATATTTATACACAAAAATTTTATATATATAAATAAATATATACAGATACAATTTAAATGTGAAATTACAAAAAAAATTCAGTGTGAATCTTATTTTTTCTTT
This sequence comes from Bubalus kerabau, assembly GCF_029407905.1. Taxonomy (NCBI): domain Eukaryota; kingdom Metazoa; phylum Chordata; class Mammalia; order Artiodactyla; family Bovidae; genus Bubalus; species Bubalus kerabau. Next base: position 55,061,498 of record NC_073635.1, read on the forward strand.
TGATATCTCCCCTTTCACCCACTCATGAGTATACTAAACCAATAACACTACAGTGCGCATCATCTACTCACTGTGATTACCAGGACCATTTGAATTATATGGTGAGAAATATTTCTGGAGTTTTAAACCCTCTTGAACTATATTGGAGCCTTATACTCTTTCCTCTGAATTGCTTAAAATATAGTTTTTTAAATTTAGGAGACTTGCTCTAAATTAGATTTTAAACTACCTAAAATTAGCTTGTGTCCAGCCTTTTTCTCCAGACCTACGACAAACTCTAAAATAACAAAATGTAAGCTCCTTAACACTCTCCTACATCATCTTCTGCCATTCCCACCTTCACACCTTATGTTCCAACAAAATTGAGCTGCTTAAAATTCTCTAATCCTGTTGGCTCCAGGGCTGGTGATGGGAGTTAAGTACATACACAAAGATGTTTTCTATGGCCCATTCACTAGGGTTTCTCCACTTTATGGGAGGTTAAAATGCTAAAAAGTATGCCAAGAGCTCTAACAGAAAATGTTAGCCAGTAAGTTTTTTCAAAGGTGAGGATATTTACTTATGATAACAGTTTTAAAGTGTAACAATAAAATAAAACAAAGATACTGGGGTTAAGATATCTTTTAAAAAAAAAAAATCACTTGAGATTGCAGTATAATGTACAAATTGAATGTTGGAATTTTGCTTGCACTGGTAATCTTTGTCATTCTAGGAGAGATACTGTAAATAAAGTTTTGAATAAACAGACCCTTAATAGAATGCCTAAGATTGCAGTTCTATATTTTATTTTGGACAATTACTGATAGCATTTAATGGGAAAATATAGTCCACAGTCCCACAGGAAATAAGATCCTCCTGCTCTTTTTCCCCCAATGGAAATAAAACATTTTATCTAGGAAGCAGAAGAGAAAGCCAATTTTATATAAATGGTATGCAAAACATAGTTATTGATTTTAGACTTCATTATACCAGTGTTCAAATAAATAAGAGCCCTACAAGAGAAATGACCAAAAAATAATAAAATAAAATAAAAACAGGGATTATTCTTGTTGCTCTAAAAGGTCATTAGAGAGAAAAGAGGATGAGTCACAAACCACCTCAGCAGAGCTGAAAATTGGGGCAATTCCCCAGAACTCTGTGTGTGGAGAAGTGGGGGCGGAGTGTGTTACTACTTAGAAAACAAGCACCTAGCAACAGCTAGGCAGTGACTCAGGGCAGTGACTCTGAGAGAGAGGAAATGGCGCAGCCACTGCTGAGACAGGTCTAAAACCTGGGTCTGTAAATCAGTACATGCCAGCTTCTACTGCCTTCAAAAGAAAGGGCTGGACTGCTTCTCCCTTCTTCTTCAACAATGTTCCAGTTGCCCCTGTTTTCATATCACATGCAATTCCACCTCTAAAGAAATGTGGGCCAACCAGCTGAAGGGAGGGGTGAAGCTGTGATATTTGTCCTCACCCAAACTGTTGTAGAACTTCATGAAGGGAAGTTAATACAGTTGGATCCTTTTGGGGGTAAACAAAAGAGAGAGAGAGACGAATCTGAGGCTCATTCGACAGCTGGAGAAGGTGCATAGATTTTGGCTACTTGATCGGTCTTTCAGAAAAGATTTAAAAAACAAACAAACAAAAAAAAATGAAAAGAACTGCAAAGTGTAAGTTTAGCTCAGTAAAGAGAAAGAGTCATAAACAAAGAAACTGAGGGAAGTAATTCTGTGTGATAAAGTTTGTGGATATCAATTATTACTGTGCATAGTATCAAAATAGAAAAAGCTGAGCAAGTATCTATCATCTCTAAAGCAGCCCAAGTTACTTCTGAACCTGTAGCCAGAGAATTAGAAGACAAAAATAAAGTTTAAATTGATCTTTTAGTATGGGTGAGAGCTTAATACACTCAAAATAAGAAAGTTGTCTGGTTAAAAATCATTCTTGGTCCCTTAGATTGTCCAATATCTGCTGTAACCTAAACCACACTCTTCAGTTGTATCTGAATTTTAAAAATGTTGCTCCATTAGCTAAATAAGGACAGTCCTGAACCCACTTTGAGAAGCAGGAATTCTGATACTACCTCATTCCTGGTGACCTTAGCAAGTGTGTTACTACCTTTCTTCTTCATATTTCTCCAATGAAGGCTACCAACCATCCCTTCCTGACCTGATGCCCAAATATAAACAGCCTAGTGCATACTTAACCTCCCCCTAAATATAGCATCTCTAAAAAACAAAAACAGGATGAAATGAAAAGTGGCGAAGAAGAGCTCTTAGAAATTTAACTATACGGTAGATAAAATCTTTGATAGAAGAGATGAACGATGAATTTAAGAAAATCTACCAGAAAAAAAAAAGACAAAATATCAAAGAAAAAAAACCTTCATTAAAAAAATGTAATAGATCATAAGGATCAATCTAGGAGAATATCTGAAGAAAGAGGAGTTCAAGAAAAAGAGAACAAGCAAGTTTCCCAGAATTTAGGCCATGAGTCTTCAGATTGAAAGTATCCTGTTGAATATCAGCAACATAAATGAAGAAAGATCCAAACCAAGGCATATAGTCATAAAATTTCAGAACACCAGGCATGAAGGAATCATGAAAGTGTCTTTTTTTTTTTTTAAAGTGTCTTTACATGCAAGAGAATTAGAACCTTATGGCATCAGACTTGTTAGCAGCTATCGAGCATCCTAAGGACAAGGAAGCCATTCTTCAAACATTTGTGAGACAGTGATTTCCACCCAGACAAACTGATTATCAAGTATGAGGGTAGATGGGTTCCCCAGTGGCTCAGTGGTAAAGAATCCGCCTGTAATGCAGGAGATGCAAGAGACCCAGGAGACACAGGTATGATCCTGGGTTGGGACGATACCCTGGAAGAGGGCATGGCAACCCACTCCAGTATTCTTGCCTGGCGAATCCCATGGACAGAGGAGTCTGGTGGGCTACAGTCCATGGCATCACAAAGAGTCAGACACAACTAAGCGACTGAGCATGAGCACAGTGAGGGTAGATAAAGACATTTGCAGATACCTGAGAATTCAAACATGTAACTTGTAGGAAACTACTGGAGAAGGTACTTCAACATGAAGGAGTACCCAGGACAACAAACTTCAGGGGCTACAGGAAGGAAGGGAGCCAATACAAGTAGGAGACAAAGGAACTGGCCAATAGCAAAAGGTCACCCTGTACGACAGCTGTGTAACATCAGTTCAGTTCGGTTCAGTCACTCACTCGTGTCCGACTCTTTGAGACCCCATGGACTGCAGCACACCAGGCCTTCCTGTCCATCACCAGCTCCCGGAGTTCACTCAAACTCACGTCCATCGAGTCAGTGATGCCATCCAACCCTCTCATACCCAACAATAAATCAAGATTAGAGCAAGAGGATGGGGGAGCCTCCAGGGAAAAAAATAGAAATAAAATATTATCTGAGGGCTTCTGTCATGGCCCAGTGGTTAAGAATCTGCCTTGCAATGCAGGGAACACTGGTTTGATCCCCAGCCCAGAAAGATCCCACGTGTCTTGAAGCAACCAAGCCCTTGAGCCATAACTACTGAGCCTGGGGATCCTAGAATCCACACTCTGCAGCAAGAGAAACCACTGCAGTGAGAAGCCCACTGCAACTGGAGACTAGCCCCTGCTTGCAGCAACTGGGAAAAGCTCATGTGCAGCAGCAAAGACCCAGCACAGCCATAAATAAATAAATAAAAAATTTTTTTTAAAATAAACATTATCTTACATGTTTGAGTACTCGAAAAATACTGATATTTGAGAGATAAGGTGGACAATGTATCAAAGACTCTTGAGACATTAAGAAGTTACCAATATTAATGTAAATAAATGAAAAAATAAGGCAAATATTAATGCTGGGGAGAACGGTGTTTAACAGGAAAAAAACATGATTCTGAAGTGTCAACATTGACATAGTCATAAAAATATAAACACTGAATATCGATTTAACTTAAAATTGTGGTATAACTACATTGGGAGAGTGGCAGATGTAAGGGAAGTAGGATTGGTGGTATAAGAGATGTAAATCCCCATTTACCATAGCAGGATATTAATAAATAAACTTGAACTTGATAAATGAGACATACCAGTATAAGTGGATTATTTACAAACATGGAGGTAAATACCAGAAAAAAGTGTAAGTATTGAAAAGAATTTCATCTGGGGAATAAAATGGAGATGGGTTAGGGGTTATAGTAAGAGACTGTATTTTTAATTGGCTATTACTTTACTAAAATTTATTCCTCTCTTTCTCTCCTCCTCCCTCTCCTGGCCCGTTGGCTTCCTTTCTTTCTTCCTTCTCCTCTTTGTCTCTCACACACACATACATACACACATCTATGAATTAAGAGTTTGTGTGTCCAAGCGCAACTTGACACTTGAAAAGAAAGGAAACCAAGAACAAAGACTGATTTCCAATTCTATCATACCTTAGCTTATAGGGTTTATTGCCTTGACAGCTAAAAAACCTTGAATGGAGATGAGAAGATTAAAGTCCAAGACACTGGCAGCTCTCTGGGACATTGCTCATTGGGTTCAGGTTAGTTCATGACTAGAACTGGGGCTGTTGGGGTGATTTTGGGGGTGCTTTGGGTGGGAGATCATAAATTAGGGTGCTTGGAGCAGCACACAACCAGTTTTGATCTGAGTTCATATAGTGTCCATGTGCAAGTTATTATAAAATACTCTTTCTCAAGACATTTATTGCCACATGCCAAAAAAAATCATAGTAATGAATATATGTCAGTGATGACTATGGACATGAACAGAGCTCTCTGGTATTGCATAATCCTGCAACAGCCCTACTGATAATTAGAGGTAAGGAAAGGATGGATGAGGATTGTGAGGGCTCTGAAGGAAAACCTTCCCTGTTTCATCATTTCCTTACGATAATTAAACAAATGTATGGAAATGTTTGGTAGATTCTTTCCCCCTAAACCAAGGAGCTGTAAAGACGAAAAGATGTAATTCATTTCTATTAAATTAAATCAGCTTCTATTAAAGAGCAAAGCTCAAGATAAACATTCAATAATAACAATAAATAAATAACTGACCTGTTGAAAATTATAAAATCTTCTTCACTTTCTGTTACCTGGATTGCATTCCTTTCACCTTTGGGAAATGTAGAGCTAGAGATCTCTTGTCAGCCTGTCTCAGGTTGAGTCCTAGCAGCTTTACTTTCTAGTTCCTAATCTTAGGCAAGTTACTTAACATTTCTGAGCTCAGTTTCTTCATATGAAGAATGGAGTATATATGATACTCCACAGAGTTCTTATAGGATTAGATGAAATAATGTATAGTAAGTATTCTAGAAACTGGCACATAGCAAGCACTCGATGAGTTTTACAGTTATTACTAATCCAGACAATTTGTTATTGTTGTTTAGTTGCTAAGCGGTATCCAACTCTTTTGTGATCCCATGGACTGTAGGCCAAAAGTCTCCTCTGTTAATGGGGTTTCATCACCTTTAGTCATATTCTTATATAACAGTTGTATCAGATGGGATTAACATTTGGCAGCTAGTAACAACCAACAAAAATAACAAATTCTTTTTTAAAAAAATTATTTTTGGTTCCGCTGAAGCTTCATTGCTGTGTTTGGGCAGAAGCTACTCTCTAGCTGTGATCCCTGGGCTTCTCACTGCTGCAGCAACTCTTGTTGCAGAGCCAGGGCTCCAGGCCCACAGGCTCAGTGGTTGTGGTGCAATGGCTTAGTTGCTCCACGGCATGTGGAATTTTCTTGGACCAGGAATAGAACCTGTATCCTTTGCATTAACAGGCAGATTCTTAACCATTGGACCACCAGAGAAGTCCAAAAATATCAAATCCTTTAACTGCTTTTCTCTTAGGTAAAAGAACTTTGAGGATGGATACTTGAGATGTCATAGGGGAATGCCAGAGTCATCCAAGACCCAGCTTGTTCCTATATTCCTACTCTGCCTTTTGTAGCCGGCTTCCATCTTCAAGGTTTTCTCATGGTCCAAGATGGCTGCTGAAGCTCTGGCCACCATGTCTGAGTTCCAGACAGGAAGCAAAAGAAAGAAGAGAAAGTAAGAAGGGTGCAAGCAAGCTGACTGTTCCTCTATTAAGGATCCTTTCTGAATTCCATGTCTGGCTGTGTTGGGGGCTGTGAAAGGACTTCTTTAGTTGGTCATATTGCTACTTGGAATAAAATCAAAGTTTTGTTATTAAGTCAGATGAGGAGAATGGGTATTGGTTTGGCAGCTAGCTTCTTCGACAACTGTAAACCAGGACCTTAACATTGCCATCATAATGAAGGTTTAATTGATCTAAACATGACTCCAAAATTATGCTGTCTTCATTTTGCCCTGAGTAAATGCAAGTTTCCTTGAACTTGAGGTTAATTTACTTCAAGGTACAAAACTAAGATTTTTGAGCTCTGAAAGTAAGACAGGTAGCCAGTCATTTTTATTCTGCATTTGGTACACAAATATATATATACATACACACACATGTATGTATGTATTTTGTCATCCTGTATTATTCGTGAATCACAGTTCAGTTCAGTTCAGTCGCTCAGTCATGTCCAACTCTTTGCGACCCCATGAATTGCAGCACGCCAGGCCTCCCTGTCCATCACCAACTCCCAGAGTTCACTCAAAGTCACATCCGTTGAGTCGGTGATGCCATCCAGCCATCTCATCCTCTGTCATCCCCTTTTCCTCCTGCCCCCAATCCCTCCTAGCATCAGAGTCTTTTCCAATGAGTCAACTCTTCGCATGAGGTGGCCAAAGTACTAGAGTTTCAGCTTTAGCATCAGTCCTTCCAAAGAACACCCAGGGCTGATCTCCTTTAGAATGGACTGGTTGGATATACTTTAGAATGGACTGGTTGTTATCTCCTTGCAGTCCAAGGGACTCTCAAGAGTCTTCTCCAACACCACAGTTCAAAAGCATCAATTCTTCGGCTCTCAGCTTTCTTCACAGTCCAACTCTCACATCCATACATGACCACTGGAAAAACCATAGTGAATCACAGGATATCTCCAAATTGATATATAAGGGATGAAGTCAACCTATATTTAAGGATCAACTCTTTCCTTGGCCCAATCATTTAAAAATGGCACAACTAATTAACATGGAAATAAATATAATCTTACAATTGACATACTTTTTCAGTAAGAATGTCCTAAGAACAGTAGGAAAGTTCTTATGACATCACAAAATGTATTATGGAATAATACATAAAAATGTAACTTTCTTCTTATAAATTCTTACTTTTTATATAAAAGAGAATTTATGTAATGATGATAACGTTTTTGGAAGAGAAAAATTATAATTCTTCTATGAGAATCAAAGTTTCATAATCAACATGGAGACGTCACTGGCTTAAAGGCATCTACCGTGGTCAAGGTAGATCCTGCTTGGCCTGGGATATTTCCAGGGTTAAAATGGAAAATCCAGGACTTCCCTGATTGTCCAGTGGCTAAGATTCCACACTCCCAATGCAGGGGGCCCAGGTTCAATCCCTGGTCAGGGAATTGGATCCCACATGCCACAGCTAAGAGTCTGCATGCCGCAACAAAGACCCAGTGCGGCCAAGTAAATAAATAAAAATAAATATATATTAAAGAAAGGAAAATCCTCAATCCTGGAAAACTGCACTTCTGGGCAAAGCTGGACAGTTGGTTACCCTACTTTTAGCTACTGTCAGGGTAGCTAGTTTAGGGTAGCATAAAATAAATAATTTTAGGGTAGCATAAAAAAAATAAATGATTAATTTTTTTCAAATTTGGATAACAGAAACCTAACAGATGATTCACTTGTTAGGAAATACTGATTCCCAGAGTTAGAGATAAAGGGGGATGTTTCTGGAAATGGATCAGGAGCAGGTGAGAAAGAAACAGCTTAGCAGTCACATGCTAACCAGTCTTGCCTGCAGTTATTGTTGCATTGTGAGCATGTGTTTGTCTGTTGCTGACACTGAGTCATGCTTATAAAGCAAGTAAGTATTAATTACTGAAGAGGACTTTCATAGTGACCCTCAACCTTAACTTTAAGTGTTAGGTCATCAGCCTCACATCTCATTTTTCAAGCTCTTAGATAGGGTTATCAGGTAATACACAGAATGCCCAGTTAAATTTTATAAAACCAATGAATAATTTTTAAAAGTTAGTATTGAGAATAACTTTCAATAAGTTTGTGTATCCAAATATTGCATGAGACATACTAAAAAGATGTCCATCACTTATCTGAAATTCAAATTTAGCTGGGTGTCTTGTATTTTTATTTGCTAAATCTGGCAACCGTGCTGGGAAGAAAATAACTCAGTGTGCCCATTAGTACCAGGACAAACACACAGCTTCTTCCCTGAATAGAGCTCTTCATCTTTCTTTATCTTTCTCTCACGAGCCCTCTCTCATCACCTGCTTGAGATGGACAGGTCTGGGGCAGGGGCAGAGGTGGTGAAAGGGGAGAAGGAAGAATTTCTTCAACCTTGTCCCTTTCCCTCCATGCCCACCTGTCAGTGTCTATGTTCCTACACTTTCTTCTTCAGTTCTGATCTCAGAACTGAGATCCTGCTCCCACTGAGAGTCATTTCCCTGCCAGATAAAGGCTACGATCTCAACTCCCCCAGCTTCTCCCTTCCCGCTGGTTCTCTTTCTTTGGCAGGTGAACAGTCATAGCTCTGATTTTTAACCAAAGGCACCCCTTGGCCCTCTCCTGCCATCCTCTCTCTTCTCTTTTCTTTGAGGGACACTCTGCACTGGTGGGTTTCACACCTGACTAAGCAAGAAAACACTACCTGGAAAATGTTACTAAACTATCTGCTCGATCCCTCTCCAGACCAAGCAGTTTCCTGGGGGTGTTTACCTTCACCACATTTAGACAATTCTACCTCCTCAGTATCTCCAGGCTTTATCCCTGCCTCTGAGAGCCCCCTGTCCTTGCTGTGGCCCAGGGCAGCATGACTCCTGCCAGGATTACTGTAACACTCTTTCAGTTGCCCTGCGTGTGTGTGTGAAGTTGTGTCCAGCTCTTTGCGATCCTATGAACCGAAGCCCGTCAGGCTCCTCTGTCCATGGGATTCTCAAGAATACTGGAGTGGGTAGCCATTCCCTTCCTCCTGAGGTTCTTCCCTACCGAGGGATTGAACCCAAGTCTCTTATGTCTCCTGCACTGGCAGGCGGGTTCTTTGCTACTAGTGCCACCTGGGAAGCCCTCCAGTTACCCTACGTGCCTCTAATAGTCTGAACACATGTCCACCTGATCCTCAGATTAATTGTAAACCCATACTTTATCTTGTCACATTCCTCACTGGAGTCCTGAATTGACTTCTCCTTGCCTCCAGGGTAAAGTCCAAGTTTCTTAGCATGCCAAATAGAGTCCTTAATTATGTGGCCTCTCCTAACCATACCGCCCAATCACTCGCCATCCTTTTCCCCAAGAATGTTTAACCACCCGCAATTTCTGCAGGCACTGCACATTCTTGTTTCTCAGGTTTTACTTGGGCACTTTCCAAATTCCTCCCACTGGGAACATCTTTAGCCTATTTCCTAACCTCATTCCTCCTTATCCTTTGAAATAAAGGAATTACCTGCTTACCTCTCTACTTTTGCTATATGGATAGTAAGCTCCTTGAGGGCAGACAAGGTATCTAATTCTTTTTTGTAACCTCACTATATACCATGGCTTCCCTGGTGACTCAGACAGTAAAGAATCTGTGTGCAATGCAGGAGACCTGGGTTCGATCCCTGGGTCTGAAAGATGCCCTGGAGAAGGACTGACTACCCACTCTAGTATTCTTGCCCAGAGAATTACATGGACAGAGGGGCTTGATGGGATATGCAGTCCATGAGGTTGCAAAGGTGAGCAACTAACACACTATACACCACAATGTCATAAACATTATTGTTGTTGTTTAGTACCTACAAATACTGTTGTGGGTACTCCATAAAAGAAAGAATGCCTGGATATACTCCTGAAAGATTGAGTTTAAAAAAATTAAAATTCTAGAGGCTATTTCCCTGGTAAGAAGGGTTAGAATGCAAATTCAAATTTCAAAAGGCAACTGAAACTTAGAATATTAAACTTACAGGTGGACAGGATCTCAGAGTTCTTATAGTCCAATGTATGAATGCCTGCAGACTTAAAAAAGTTAAAATATTAAATGTAACTCAAATTTACACATCAGGATCAACTAGGTCTGTATTTAGCAACATTTCCTGTGTTTTTAAAGTTCTGTTGTTTTTCCTGTACCCTTGATTCTTTGGCCTTTCCTTTGTTTGTCTTTCTCTTTATTATAAAATCCAACAATGGCTACCAAATTTCCTAAAAGTGTGTTAGTTACTCAGCTGTGTCTGACTGTTTGTGATCTCATGGACTGTAATCTGCCAGGCTCTTCTATGCATGGAATTCTCCAGGCAAGAATACTGGAGCGGGTTTCCATTCCCTCTCCAGGGGATCTTCCTGACCCAGGGATGGAACAAGAATTTCCTACATTGCAGGTAGAGTCTTTACTGTCTGAGCCACCAGGGAAGCCCCAGTGAATTCAGTAAATCCAACACCTCAATCTGAATGATAGCATGTCTTGTCTATTCATCCCTGTATCTGAATCTCTTTGCTAAACAGGTTGAATGTCTCACAGTCCATTTTCTGTTTCTTACTTGTGGCCTGGGAGTAGAATGTTTTAGCTGAGTCAAACAACTTATTTCCTTCTGCCAGTGCAAGCTTTTATCATCAACTTTTTATGTTTTCTGCATATTTTTACTATTAACTATTTACATAACATAAAATTATAAAAACTCTGAGCAAAAATGAGTTCTTATGTGAATAATATTGTTCTTCTACAAGATATATAGGAAGCAATCCTGTATTTGTGTATGGTAGATTTGCAAATACATGTGCAAAATATTTACTAATCTATTTTGTTCACCCTTTATGCAAAGTCTGTCTTCTGTTACAAAGAGCAGAAGTGTAGTGTGTGGTGTTTTTCCAATCCTTTTTTGTGTGTGGTAAAATACAAGTAACATAAAATTTGCCATCTTAATTGTCATTTAAAAATATATATATATTATTTATTTGGATGCGCTGGGTCTTAGTGGCAGTATGTGGGATCTAGTTCCTCGACCAGGGCTTGAACCCAGGCCTCCTGCATGGGGACATGGAGTCTCAGTCACTGGACTACCAGGGAAATCCCCATCAATCATTTTAAACTGTATGTGCACTGTGCTTAGTTGCTCAGTCGTGTCCGACTCTGCAACCCCGTGGACTGTAGCTCACCAGGCTCCTCTGTCCATGGGATTCTCCAGACAAGAATACTGGAGTGGGTAGCCATTCCCTCCTCCAGAGGATCTTCCCAAGCCAGAGATTGAACCCAGGTCTCCTGCATTGCAGGCAGATTCTTCACCACCTAAGCCAATAGGAAAGCCCAAGAATACTGGAGTGGGTAGCCAATATTCCTTGTCCAGGGGATCTTTCTGACCCAGGAATCAAACCAGGGTCTCGTGCATTGCAAGTGGATTCTTTACCAGCTGAATTACCAGGGAAGCCTGAAAACTGTATAGAGAGAAAGAAAATGAAGTCACTTAGTCGTGTCCAACTCTTTGCGACCCCATGGACTGTAGCCTACCACACTCCTCCGTCCGTGGGATTTTCCAGGCAAGAGTACTGGAGTGGGTTGCCATTGCCTTCTCCAGGGGATCTTCCTGACCCAGGGATTGAACCTGAGTCTCCCACATTGTAGGCATGTGCTTTACCATCTGAGCCACCAGGGAAGTCATAGTTCAGTGCTATTGAGTCCATTCCTATTATTGCCAATTGTCACTAACTTCCACCTCCAGAATTCTTTTTATCTTGCAAAACTGTAACACTGTCCCTTTCCCCAGGTCCTGGCAACCACCATTCTACTTTCTGTCAATACAATTTTGACTACTCTAAGTACCCCATGTAACTGGAATCATACAGTGTGTGCTTTTTTGTGACCAATTATTGACTTAGCACAATGTCTGTGATGTTTATCCATGTTGTAGCACATTTCAGAATTTCCTTTCTTTTTAAAGCTGAATAATATTTCACTGTACATGTATACCACCTTTTCCTTATCCACTTCATTCATCCATGGACACTTGGGGTGCTTCCATGGTTTAGCTATTTTGAATAATGCTGTGATGAACATGGATGTACAAATATCTTTTTGAGGTTCTGTTTTTAATTATTCTGAGTATATACCTAGAGGTGGAATTGCTGGATCATAGGCTAGCTCTGTTTTTAATTTTTTTTGAAAGAAATGTCATGTTACTTTCCACAACAGCTGTATCATTTTACATTCTTGCTGACAGTGGAAGGGTTCCAATTTCTCCACATTCTTACCAACACTTGTTGGGTTTTTCTTTTTTTGATAGTTGTTGTTGTTGAGCTGCTAAGTTGTGTCCAACTCTTTTGATATCCCATGGACTGTAGCCTGCTAGGCTCCTCTGTCCATGGGATTTCCCAGGCAAGAATACTGGAGTGGGTGGCCATTTCTTCTCCAGGGGATCTTCTTGATTCAGGGATCAAACTCATGTCTCCTGCATTGCAGGCAGATTCTTTACCATTCTTTACCACTGAGGCACCAAGCCCCCTTTTTTTTCAATTTTGTTTTTCATAGTTCAGTTCAGTTCAGTCTCTCAGTCATGTGTGACCCCAAGGACTGCAGCACACCAGGCTTTCGTGTCCATCACCAACTCCTTGAGCCTGCTCAAACCCACGTCCATCAAGTCGGTGATGCCATCAAACCATTTCATCCTCTGTTGTTCCCTTCTCCTCCTGCCTTCAATCTTTCCCACCATCAGGGTCTTTTCCAATGAGTCAGTTCTTCGTATCAGGTGGCCAAAGTATTGGAGTTTCAGCTTCAGCATCAGTCCTTCCAATGAATATTCAAGACTGGTTTCCTTTAGGATTGACTGGTTTGATCACCTTGCAGTCTGACTGGTTTGATCTCCTTTTTTTTTTTTTACAGTAGCTATCCTAACTGGTGTAAGGGAGTAACTTGTTTTTATTGTTAGGATTATTTGGCCTATTTTGAATAATTGGATAGCCTAAAGTACTTTTGTTTTTATTGGTCATTTTTGAGTTTGTTTACAAAGCTGTTGTTGTTGCAAATAAAAGATAAAACATACTGCTCTCATTTCCTGAATATTGATCCATAGTCTCTCTGACACCAAATGATCAGTGACCTTGAACTGATGACAACATCACATGGGCTTCCTAACCTTGAAATTTGCTTTTAAAGTCAGAAACAGTGACTGGCCCTTTTTTGTTTGTTTTTGTTTAATGACTATATTTAATTATGTTAAAAATTACTGCTAGGCTTCTTTGTTTTTAGCCCTGTAAATGGATATTGTGATTATGTTTAAAAAAGAGTTCTTACTTATGTGGTAATCATTTCACATATATGTAAGCCAAGCCCTTAAGCTGTATACCTTAAGCTCATACAGTGCTTGAGGTCAATTATATCAATAAAATAAAAAATTAAAGACAAAATGAAATATTACAAATAAACAGAAAGAGTTCTTACCTTTTGTTTGTTGCTTTAGTTGCTCAGTCATGTCCAACATTTTATGACTCCATGGACTGTTGCCCTGCCAGGCTCCTCTGTTCATGGGATTTCTCAGGCAAGAATACTGATGTGGGTTGCCATTTCCTCCTCCATCATCTTATCTTTTTCTGTTGTTCAGTTGCTCAGTCGTGTCCAACTCTTTGCAACCCATGGACTGCAGCATGCCAGGCTTCCCTGTCCTTTACCATCTCCCCGAGCTTGGTCAAACTCGTGTCTACTGAGTTGGTGATGCCAACCAACCATCTCATCCTCTGTCATCCCCTTCTCCTCCTGCCTTCAGTCTTTCCTAGCATCAGGGTCTTTTCCATTGAGGTGCATCAGGTGGCCAAACTATTGGCCAAAGCTTCGGCTTCAGCATCAGTCCTTCCAATGAATATTCAGGACTGATTTCCTTTAGGATTGACTGGTTTAATTTCCTTGCAGTCCATGAGATTCTTAAGAGTCTTCTCCAACACCACAGTTCAAAAGCATCAATTCTCTGGTGCTTAGCCTTCTTTATGGTCCAACTCTCACTTCCATACATGACTACTGGAAAAACCACAGCTTTGACTGGATGGACCTTTGTTGGCAAAGTAATGTCTCTGATTTTTAATATGCCATCTAGGTTTGTCATAGCTTTTCTTCCAAGGAGCAAGTGTCTTTCAATTTTGTGACTGCAGCCACCATCTGCAGTGATTTTGGATCCCAAGAAAATAAAGTCTGTCAATGTTTCTTATGTTTTAAAGATATATATTAAAATGTTTACAGAGGGACTTCCCTGGTGGTCCAGTGATTGAGACTCCGAGCTCCTGATGCAGAGGCCCCAGGTTTGCTCACTGGTAGGGAGACTAGATCCTGCACACCACAACCGAAAGACCCCTCGTGTCACAACTAAGATCCAGTGCAACCAAGAAATTAAATAAATATTTTCAAATTAAAAAAAATGTTTACAGAGAAAAATGAAATAATGTCTGAAATGTGCTCTAAAATCATCCAGTGGAAGGTGGAGGGTGAGAGCCGGTAGGTTACAGATGAAAAAAGATAGGTCATTAACTGATAATTGTTGAAGCTCAGTGATAGATTCAGGGAGGTTTGCTGTATTAGTGTCTTTACTTCTGAGGAAATTATAATTTCTCTTTATAAAATGTTTTTTTAAGCTGTGTTTAATCCTGTAAGTTAAGTATATTGAAAGATGTATGGTAGTATGGTGAGAGTAGCTTTTCACTTAATGCAGAAAGTAAAGTGAAATAAAACATGTATATCACAGTCACATATTGCTTTTCTTGCACTTAATCTTAGCATAGATGACTGATGGTGTTCTCAAATGATATTAAGCTTGTATAATATTAGAAAACATTTTAATTACTAAAATTTGCTTCATTAGTTGAACAAAATTGGGGCAAAAGCACATTACTCATAAATAGACCCATAATGCAAAGTCTACTTTTGCTGAAAGATGTACCACAGCTCTGTCCAATTGAACTTTCTGCAATGATGGAAATGTTCTATATCAGTGCTTTCCAATATGGTAGCCACTATACATATGGCTATTGAGCTGGCTGGCATGACCAAGTGGCTAGTGAAACTGTAGAATTAAAATTTAAATTCTATTGATTTTCACTTGTACTTTTAAGTGCTTTTCATTATAAGATCTGACAACTCATATTTTTCAGTGATGATGTATATCCCTTTGACAAGTAAAAAACAATTACAAATTTAGTCCATAAATTTAAAATTGGTGATTAGAAGTCTAATAATACTGCTTTATAGATGATGTTAAAATTTAAGCTTAGAAAGCATTATAAATATTATCTACAAATAATGTTACAAGATTTTAAATTTAGTCAATTACATTTATCTTGCTTTACAATTTCAGTTTTTAGTATATGATATCAAAGATTTTTAATAGCTTTTAGCTATTTATATTATAGGTAATATTTATAGAATGCTTAGCATATGTGAGGCACTATTTAGGTATTTTATATGTATTCAGTGTATTAAAGATTAACAAATTTAATCCTTATACCAACCTTAACAGGTTCAGTTCAGTCACTCAGTCATGTCTGACTCTTTGCAACCCCATGAATCATAGCACGCCAGGCCTCCCTGTCCATCACCAACTCCCGGAGTTCACCGAGACTCACGTCCATCAAGTCAGTGATGCCATCCAGCCATCTCATCCTCTGTTGTCCCATTCTCCTCCTGCCCCCAATCCCTCCCAGCATCAGAGTCTTTTCCAATGAGTCAAATCTTTGCATGAGGTGGCCAAAGTACTGGAGTTTCAGCTTTAGCATCATTCCTTCCAAAAGAACACCCAGGACTGATCTCCTTCAGAATGGACTGGTTGGATCTCCTTGCAGTCCAAGGGACTCTCAGGAGTCTTCTCCAACACCACAGTTCAAAAGCATCAATTCTTCAACACTCAGCCTTCTTCACAGTCCAACTCTCACATCCATATATGACCACAGGAAAAACCATAGCCTTGACTAGACAGACCTTTGTTGGCAAAGTAATGTCTCTGCTTTTCAATATGCTATCTAGATTGGTCATAACTTTCCTTCCAAGGAGTAAGCATCTTTTAATTTCATGGCTGCAGTCACCATCTGCAGTAGGTACTCTATTAATAGTTCCATTTTTCAGTGAAGAAACTGAAATAGAGAAGTAACCTACTCAAGCTTATGCTAACAACTTCTGGGGTTGAGGATTTGAACCCAGAAATTTGGCTTAAGTTCATATTCTTAATTGCTTTGCTATACTTCCTCTTTTGAAATAATTTGGCTAAGAGTCAGACACAACTGAGCGACTTCAGTTTCACTTTTCACTTTCATGCATTGGAGAAGGAAATGGCAACCCACTCCGGTGTTCTTGCCTGGAGAATCCCAGGGACGGCGGAGCCTGGTGGGCTGCTGTCTATGGGGTCGCACAGAGTCAGACATGACTGAAGCGACTTAGCAGCAGCAGCAGCAGTAGCAGCAGAAAAGGATTAAAAACGAATGATTAATTAGTGTGTTCACTAATTAATGTGTTCATAGTTTGAAGAAAAAATGTTCAAAGAAAAAAATGTGTTCATAGTTTCTCATCACTTAGGAAAAATCCTATGTAAGGTATTGTATTACAAGGTTAAGTAAAAAAGGATATAAAATTGGATACAGAGAATCACTCACTACGTTTATTCCTCCTTGCCCCTCTAAAAAACTATACTTAGGGAAAAAGACCAGAAATAAATATTTTGTCTTTTTTGTATGTTCAAATTTTCTATAATAAGAAAAATGTTTATGAAAAAACTTCAGTTACTAAAATCATAAAGCATATTTAAAACTTTTTTATGGTCAATATTAATATTTGGTTTTAGAGGAAATCTAAATTGGGATTTTTAGGAAAGCTTATTAAAAATTCTCTTGAAAATTTTAGCTATTTATTTTCCCAGATGCTCACTCTGAGAATTAGTTTTAGTTGACTCTGAAGATACTTTTATTTCTAATAAGTTATTAGGTCCACATTCCTTAAAGATATCATTTTACTTATTTGTCTGCTAAACAAAATGAAACATTTTTTTTACCTAAAGAGACAAGTCTTTCTGCTAAGTCACTTCAGTCGTGTCTGACTCTGTGTGACCCCAGAGATGGCAGCCCACCAGGCTCCCCCGTCCCTGGGATTCTCCAGGCAAGAACACTGGAGTGGGTTGCCATTTCCTTCTCCAAGACAAGTCTTTGGTAGTCCTTAAAATGGAACCCTTTGAACTGACATTTTAACCTCTCTGAAGCTGGCAAATAGATAGTGGGTAGAATAAAAAGTACATGTTTCACAAATTATTTGTCTTCCATTATTGATTTGAGTATTTTAGAAGCCAAAAATACCTTTTGGATATGCCATATGTACATGACCTAGGATGACTTTTTCATAAAGGGGACTACATTGCACATAGTAGTCAGGACTTCTCCTGAAATTTATGAAACAGGCTTTTTAATTTCTGACTAGCAACATGAATCATTATGTTTCTAGCTGTCATTTATTGAACACTGACTATCTGGAAGGCACTCTAGTCCAGTGAGATGAGTGATTTCATTTCCATTTTACAAATGAGAAAATTGATATGCAAAAGGGAAATTCAATGTGGCCAAGTCAGTTTCTGTATAAGTGACAGAGCCAACTTTGATATTCAGTTCCACCATGGGTATTAATTCTGAAGATTAAATAAAAGAGCCCAGGAGAAAACAACCCAAACATCCACTGGTGGATGAATGGATAAACAAAGTGTGGTATATACATATGTGTGCTGTGCTTAGTCGCTCAGTCTTTCTGACCCCATGGACTGCAACTCGCCAGGCTACTCTGCCCATGGGGATTCTCCAGGCAAGAATACTGGACTGGGTTGCCATGCCTTACTCTTCCCAACCCAGGGATCAAACCCAGGTCTCCCACATTGCAGGCAGATTCTTTACCATCTGAGCCGCCAGGGAAGCCCAGGAATACTGGAGTGAGCAGCATATCTCTTCCCCAGGGAATCTTCCTGAACCAGGAATCAAACCAGGGTCTCCTGCATTGCAGGCAGATTCTTTACCAGCTGAGCTACCATGGAAGCCCAGTATACACATATAATGAATCACTGCTGCTAAGTCGCTTCAGTCGTGTCTGACTCTGTGCGACCCCATACACAGCGGCCCACCAGGCTCCCCCGTCCCTGGGATTCTCCAGGCAAGAACACTGGAGTGGGTTGCCATTTCCTTCTCCAATGCATGAAAGGGAAAAGTGAAAGTGAAGTCGCTCAGTCGTGTCCGACTCTTCACGACCCCATGGTCTGCAGCCTACCAGGCTCCTCTGTCCATGGGATTTTCCATGCAAGAGTACTGGAGTGGGGTGCCATTGCCTTCTCCAATGAATCATTAATCAGTCTTAAAAAAGGAATGAAATTCTGACATATATTACAACATGGATGCGCCTGAGGAAATAATGCTAAGTGTAATAAGCCAGCCACAAGAGGACAAATATTGTATGGTCCACTTGTTTGAGGTACTCAAAATAGTCAAATATAGACAGCAAGTAGAATGATGGTGGCTAGGGGCTGGGGGGAAGGGAAAGGGGCATTAGGGTTTAATGGGTACAGTTTCCACCTGGGATTATAAAGAAGTTCTGGAAATGGATGGTGGTGATGATGGCATAACAAAGTATGATTGTATTAATGCCACTGAACTGTTCAGGTAACAATGTGCTGTGTTTAGTTGCTTCAGTGGTGTCCGACTCTTTGCGACCCCATGGACTGTAGCCTATCAGCCTCCTCTGTCCATGGGACTCTCTAGGTAAGAATACTGGAATGGGTTTCCATGCCCTCCTCCAGAGGATTTTCCCAACCCATGGATCAAACACATGTCTCTTATTATCTCCTGCATTGGCAGGTGGGTTCTTTACCACTAGTGCCACCTGGAAAGCCTCAGTTAAAATAATCAAATGGTAAATTTTACATTATTATACAATAAGAAGCAACTCATGAAGACTCTTTAGTAGAGTTCTAGCCTCTTATGAGCTTCCCTGGTGTCTCAGAGGGTAAAGCATCTGCCTGCAGTGCAGGAGATCCAGGTTCAATCCCTGAGTTGGGAAGATCCCCTGGAGGAGGAAATGGCAACCCACTCCAGTACTCTTGCCTGGAAAATCCCATGGATGGAGGAGCCTGGCGCAGGCCACAGTCCATGGGGTCGCAAAGAGTCGGATACGACTGAGCAACTTCACTTTCACTTTAGCCCATTATACAACCAAGTCAAGATTGAGGATCATAAGAGACTCTAATCTATAAAAATTAACAGAAGTGGGAAGGAGATCATTAATGAGATGTCCTTTAAGTGGCCAGACCTAGTTCTATTTACATTTAGGATAAACCAGGGAAAATTTCATAGAGAACTATTAGGTATTTCCTAAATCTCATTTACAAAGTATGATATTTTGTTTTCCTTTTGGAGTATTTCTATGTTGATATTATAAATGGAGAAATATACCATGTTCATGGATCGGAAGAATCAATATAGTGAAAATGAGTATACTACCCAAAGCAATCTATAGAGTCAATGCAATCCCTATCAAGCTACCAACGGTATTTTTCACAGAGCTAGAACAAATAATTTCACAATTTGTATGGAAATACAAAAAACCTCGAATAGCCAAAGCTATCTTGAGAAAGGAGAATGGAACTGGAGGAATCAACCTGCCTGACTTCAGGCTCTACTACAAAGCCACAGTCATCAAGACAGTATGGTACTGGCACAAAGACAGAAATATAGATCAATGGAACAAAATAGAAAGCCCAGGGATAAATCCATGCGCCTATGGACACCTTATCTTTGACAAAGGAGGCAAGGATATACAATGGAAAAAAGACAAATCTCTTTAACAAGTGGCGCTGGGAAAACTGGTCAACCACTTGTAAAAGAATGAAACTAGAACACTTTCTAACACCATACACAAAAATAAACTCAAAATGGATTAAAGATCTAAATGTAAGACCAGAAACTATAAAACTCCTAGAGGAGAACATAGGCAAAACACTCTCTCATAGGCAAAATCACAGCAGGATCCTCTATGACCCACCTCCTAGAATATTGGAAATAAAAGCAAAAATAAACAAATGGGACCTAATTAAACTTAAAAGCTTCTGCACAACAAAGGAAACTATAAGCAAGGTGAAAAGACAGCCTTCAGAATGGGAGAAAACAATAGCAAATGAAGCACCTGAAAAACAACTAATCTCAAAAATATACAAGCAACTCCTGCAGCTCAATTCCAGAAAAATAAATGACCCAATCAAAAAATAAGCCAAAGAACTAAATAGACATTTCTCCAAGAAGACATACAGATGGCTAACAAACATATGGAAAGATGCTCAGCCTCACTCATTATCAGAGAAATGCAAATCAAAACCACTAGGAGGTATCATTTCACACCAGTCAGAATGGCTGCGATCCAAAAGTCTACAAGCAATAAATGCTGGAGAGGGTGTGGAGAAAAGGAAACCCTCTTACACTGTTGGTGGGAATGCAAACTAGTACAGCCACTATGGAGAACACTGTGGAGATTCCTTTAAAAACCGGAAATAGAACTGCATTATGACCCAGCAATCCCACTGCTGGGCATACACACCAAGGAAACCAGAATTGAAAGAGACACGTGTACCCCAATGTTCATCACAGCACTGTTTATAATAGCCAGGACATGGAAGCAACCTAGATGTCCATCAGCAGATGAATGGATAAGAAAGCTGTGGTACATATACACAATGGAGTATTACTCAGCCATCAAAAAGAATTCATTTGAATCAGTTCTAATGAGGTGGATGAAACTGGAGCCTATTATACAGAGTGAAGTAAGCCAGAAAGAAAAACACCAATACAGTATTCTAACGCATATATATGGAATTTAGAAAGATGGTAACGATAACCCTGTATGTGAGATAGCAACAGAGACACAGATGTATAGAACAGTCTTTTGGACTCTGTGGGAGAGGGAGAGGGTGGGATGATTGGGAGAATGGCATTGAAACATGTATAATATCATATATGAAACCAATCAGCAGTCCAAGTTCGATGCAGGATACTGGTTGCTTGGGGCTGGTGCACTAGGATGACCCAGAGGGATGGTACAGGGAGGGAGGAGGGAGGGGGGTTCGGGATGGGGAACACGTGTATACCCGTGGCGGATTCATATTGATGTATGGCAAAACCAATACAATATTGTAAAGTAATTAACCCCCAATTAAAATAAATAAATTCATATTAAAAAAAAAGACAGCATCCTAAGAATGGATGCTATGCGTCTATTGAAAGAAGAAAGTAGGCCCCTCATTGTCCCTTTCCGCTGGAACCTACGGCTTGGGAGTCGCTGGTGTCTTTACTCGAAGAACGTGAGTTTAGAGCAATTCCTGAAACCGAATCTTCGAAGGTGTGGTTGCCCCGGGAATAGTGAGGAATATTTCTGGATCCAGCCACCACCCCACATCAACCCCCACCCACCTCTACCGACCCCCAGCCTGGCCACCACACAAGGTTTCAGTTCCCATACTGAACTGCTTCAGCCTCATGAGCAGGAATCCTCTTGAGAGGAAACGTTTCTTTCCAACGCAATTATCCCACAGAATTTTAAGTTTTTACTTAAAACTGTTAAATTGAAAGTGAAGTCGCTCAGTCGTGTCTGACTCTTTGCGACCCCATGTACTGTAGCCTATCAGGCTCCTACGTCCATGGGATTTTCCAGGCAAGAGTGCTGGAGTGGATTGCCATTTCCTTCTCCAGGGGATCTTCCCAACCCAGGAATCGAACCAGAGTCTCCCACATTGCGGGGCAGACGCTTTGCCGTCTGAGCCACCAGGGAAGCCCCAAACTGTTAAAAGTTATGAGCAATCAATGATGCAACACAAGACTGGAAAAACCCTCATGTACTTCTAAACCCTGAAAAGATACCTGGTGACCAAAAGGAAGAACACAGCAGGTGTCCTCTTGTCCCTCCTCGGCCCTGCTCGGCTCCACCCCTCACACGCCCAGGCGCAGGCATGTGTCCTATCCAGCGCCCCTCACTTGCCCAGGTGCAGGAGTGTGCCTTATGCCCCGCCCCTCGCTGTGGCATTCTTCTGATACCAATGGCTGAGGAGTCTCCAGTCTGCTTCGTCGCAAGTGGTTCTACAGCCAATTTCCAAAGCCGAGACTTGGCTGGGGGACCCCTTGGGTCGGATCTTCCGAAGAGGAAGCTGTGTGAGTTTGTTGGATCCATCTGGGGAAATACAAGCATTACCCCTTTCCCTGGAAGATTAATTCCCCAGATTTCCATTGTTTATTCAACTCGTCCTGGTACCAACTGGGCAGAGGAAGAAAAGAGTCCTTCAATTCCTCGAAATGTTTTTCTGCCCTTGTCAAGATATCTCCTTGCGAAACGCAGCCTGGCAGCTGTTGAATCTCTCCGTTCAGTGTGTTAAGGAAGATGATTATAGTTTCAAGACAGACCTGAAAAGAAGATGTGTCTCAAATACGTATGATCAAGAAATTACAGGCAAAAGGAAACAGTGGTAAAAAAGAAATTTTTCAAAGAGTGGTGTTTGGAAGAGCTGAAAGCCATGAAATCGAAGATTTTTTCCTTAGAAAGATACAGGAAAATATGCATGATTTTGAGTGTCTGTGGACAGATGATGAAAGAAATGACGGCTGCTGCTGCTGCTGCTAAGTCGCTTCAGTCGTGTCCAACTCTGTGTGACCCCATAGACGGCAGCCCACCAGGCTCCTCTGTCCCTGGGATTCTCCAGGCAAGAACACTGGAGTGGGTTGCCATTTCCTTCTCCAATGCATGAAAGTGAAAAGTGAAAGTGAAGTCGTTCAGTCGTGTCCGACTCTTAGCGACCCCATGGACTGCAGCCCACCAGACTCCTCTGTCCATGGATTTTCCAGGCAAAAGTACTGGAGTGGGGTGTAGACTTCAGAATATATGTCTTTCCGAGAAACCACACGAAAGTAATGTGCACACTGGAGCTTTAACTCAAAGATCAAAACTGTGGAACGTCAGAGGATATATATGGACAACAAACTTGGACAGGTAATGAATATTGTGTCGTCTTTTCCATGAAATACTCACACCATGGGCATAATGAAGTGATTCATGTGTGTCAGAAACTGTATACTATACTGAATTTGGAAACATGTTTAAGAAAACAATATTTCCTCAAGATTCCCACCCCCTCAAATTCATATTGGAGGGAATCCTTATTTGGCCATCTTTTATGACAGTTCTTACAGCAGATCACAGAAGAGAGAATTCATTTGAGAAGTAAATAAATCTTCAGAAAGACAAATGTTGACACTTGCAGCCTATATCCTCCATGTGAGGACCCCTGACCTTCCTGCGTGTTACCCTCTCAGTATGATCATTTCCAGGCCCATTCACTTTGGTGTTTAATTTTGTTTTCCCAACAATGTTGCATTTTTCTTGGATAATTCCGTTCAGTTTGCATTTACTACTTCATATGTGCTAAATCCTCAGTACATCTACTCTTGGAATTCCATGAAGACTTCCCCCAGGTGTCTGGGTGAAACCATTTTAAGGGGATCTTCCCGACCCAGGAATTGAACATGCAACCACTGCACTGATTAGGAGACTAGACCATCTAAGACCCTGCACACAACTTAATCTTGTCACCAACCCCATCCTTTTAGAACTTTGCAGAGGAAACAAGAATACAAGACTGTTACGGCCTTGATCCTTAGCATATATCCCTGCTGCTGCTGCTGCTAAGTTACTTCAGTCGTGTCCAACTCTGTGCAACCCCATAGATGGCAGCCCACCAGGCTCCCCCATCCCTGGGATTCTCCAGGCAAGAACACTGGAGTGGGTTGCCATTTGCTTCTCCAATGCATGAAAGTGAAAAGTGAAAGTGAAGTCGCTCAGTCATGCCCGACTCTTAGCAACCCCATGGACTGCAGCCTACCAGGCTCCTCCGTCCATGGGATTTTCCAGGCAAGAGTACTGGAGTGGGTTGCCATTGCCTTCTTCAGCATATATCCCTAGCGGATGATAGAACATCTCCTTACTCACCAGGGAGGGGGCCTAAAGTGTTCCCGTTTAGCCTCGCACATATATAAAGCCACTGTTTATCCTCCATAAAAAAAAAAAAAAAAAAAAAAGAAAGAAGAAAGTATTAATCGCTCAGTGGTGTCTGACTCTTTCTGACCCTATGGACTGTAGCCCACCGGGCTCCTCTGTGCATGGGATTCTTCAGGCAAGAATACTGGAGTGCGTTGCCATTTCCTCCTCCAAGGGATCTTCCCAACCCAGGGATCGAATTCAGGTCTCCTGCAATGCAGGCAGATTTTTTACCTTCTGACCCTAGCCCTGAAACGGAGGCTTCAGTCAGTTATAGACAATAAATCAATAATCAGGGCCTACTTTATGCAAGGTCCCATATTGGTTACTAAAAGTAGACAGATCGTATCCTCTGCAGGTAGGGCCTGAAGGCAGGAGAAGTAAGTCTCATAAAAAGGTGTGAAAAAGAGAGGTGAGCAGGCCAAACAGCTAAAGCCTTTTGAAGGTAATGTTGAAAGGAATAGACACTAAGATGGACAGTCTCATACTCACATGGACAAGCATGTACACTCTCACTCTCTGAAACTAAAGGTCAGATTTAAAAATATATTTAAATAGATGAGATGCCGATGGATAGTTCTGTACCAATGTATTCCTCCTAACCCGATTTTATTATTTATTTATTTGGCTGTGTCTTAGTTGCAGCACGTGGGATCTTTTGGGATCTTCAGTTGAGGCATGCAAACACTTAGCTGTGGCATGTGGGATCTAGTTCCCTGATCAGGGATCAAACCCAGCCCCCACCCCCAGATTGGGAGTGCTGAGTCTTAGCCACTGGACCCTCAGGGAAGTCGCTCTTGACCCTAATTTGGAGTATGATTTCCTTCACCCTATCCTTTGGCATTTTAAACACAAGCATAAGAGAAGAGGGGCTTCCCAGGTGGTGTGGTGGTAAAGAACCTGCCTGCCAATGCTGGAGACATAAGACATGCAGGTTCAATCCCTGGGTTGGGAAGATCCCTGGAGGAGGAAATGGCAACCCACTCCAGTTTCTTATCTGGAAAATTCCATGGACAGAGGAGCCAGTGAGCCACTAGAAGCTAGGGGAGAAGTATGGGATAGATTCTTCCTCACATCCTTCCAAAGAAACAATCCTGCTGACATTTCATCTGTGAATTCTAGCCTCCAAAATTGTGACAAAATAAATTTTTGTTGCTTTAGCCTCTCAATTTGTGGTTCTCTATTACCACAGCACTAGGAAACTAATATAAGTCTCAAACTAGAAACAAACTGAATGCCAATTTACTCAGTAAACAGTTAAATAATGTATGGTATATTCACACAATGGAATACTGTACAACAACAAAGTGAACTAACTACAACTACTCCAACAATATGAATAAATCAGGACTTTCCTGGTGGTTTAGTGGTTAAGACTTTGTGCTTCCAATGCAGGGGGCATGGGTTTGATCTCTGGTTGGGGAAATAAGATCCCACAAGCTGTGTGTCACAGCAAAAACAAAACCCCAAAACAAACGAACAACAAAAAAAAACAGTATGAATAAATTTTACAAACATAAAGTTAATCAAGACAATCAGACTTGCAGGGAACAAAAGGTACAATTCCATGCAGATAAAGTCAAAAGTTTGTATACAAATATTAAAAGTCAGGATTATGGTTAATATTTGTATGGGAGTAGAGACTGGGAGTGGGCCACGGGGTTTCCTGGGATTCTGGAAATATCCTAGTTCTTAATACGGGTGCTGTTCGCAGAGGCTCAGTTTGTGAAAAATCTTTGTGCTATTCACTTAGGAATTTCATGCTTTTGTGTATGTATGTTTGTTTCAGTTTAAAAAAAAAATTGTTTAAAGTTAGAAAACTCAGCAAATCCCCTTTCCCTCACTTGATCTGTGACCTGTGGTAAATTCCTTAAGATTCTATGTCTGTTTCCTGATATGTAAAATTATAATAACAACATGTAATAACTGCATGTGTTTGGTGTGAAATATGTCGCTTAGTCCTGTCTGACTCTTTGCGACCCCATGGACTATAGCCCGCCAGGCTCCTCTGTCCATGGAATTCTCTAGGCAAGAATACTGAAGTGGGTTGCCATTCCCTTCTCCAGGGTTCTTCCCCACCCAGGGATTAAACCCAGGTCTCCTACATTGAAGGCAGATTCTTTACCACCTGAATACCAGGAAAGCCCTAAGTAAAAGTACTTAGTAAAACTGGCAGCTAATTTCAGCAGTGTTATCCATTATTACCACAATTATAAAGTCTGACAATATACTATGGAATAGTTTTACTCCTGGATAACAACAACAACTGACATACTTTCTATGGTTACACACGCTGTTTGTGGTTGCTGTTCAGTCATTAAGTTGGGTGCCATTCTTTACATATCCATGGACTGCAGCACGTCAGGCTTCCCTGACCATTATCATCTCCCAGAGTTTGCTCAAACGTTTCATGTTCATTGAGTCGGTGATGCCATCCAACCATCTCATCCTCTGTTGCCCTCTTCTCCTGCCTTCTATCTTTCCCAGCATCAGGGTCTTTTCTAATGGGTAGGCTCTTCATCCAATACTTTGGCCATCAGGTGGTCAAAGTATTGGAGCTTCAGCTTCAACATCAGTCCTTCCAATAAATATTCAGGGTTGATGTTGATTTCCTTTAGGATTGACTGATTTGAACTCCTTGCAGTCCAAGGGACTATCATGAGTCTTCTCCAGCACCACAATTTGAAAGCAGAAGTTATTATTGTATAATGACTTGTGTAGAGCATAAGTCCAGTCACTTGGGCTAGAAAAATAAGATGTGACTAAGTTGGGAGGCCTAACCAGCTTCTGTGTTTTTTAGTCTTCATCTTCCCTAACTTGTGATATTTTTAAAAATATTTATTTATGCTATTTATTTGTCTGTGCTGTGTCTTAGTTGTAGCATGTGTGATCTAGTTCCCTGGCCAGGAATGGAACTGTGCTCCCCTGCATTGGGAGTGTGGAGTCTTAGCCACTGGATCACCAAGGAAATCCCCGTATGTTGTAATATTTGTTCCACATGTTAGGTGTAAAAGGTGTTAAACATCACTTTTTTTCTGGCAGTCACTAGAAAATGAAAGAAGGGAAAAGGGCCTTCAGAAACAACTACCTGCTTTATTTGTATGGTTACATTTCCTGTGAACGTCAAAACAATCTGTGAGACAGACAGGGAAGGAATTATTAGTGTTCTGATTTTAAAGATGAACAAACAAGCTCAGCAGGTTAAGTAACCTACTCAGCAGCCTCACTGCTAAGATATGGCATAGTTGGGACATAAGCCATTAGAAAATTGTGTGGCTCATTCAGGAAGTAAATGAAGGAGATTAATTTAAGGTGAATAGTAAGAGAGTTTTTGAGCAATGGTGTCCAAAGGAAACTTCAGTGAAGATGCAAATGTTTTTATCAGCACTGCCCAATATGGTAGCCACTAAACACCTGTGGCTAGTGTCAATGAGGAAGAAAAATTTTAATATTATTAATTTGAATTTAAATTGTTACATGTGGGTGCATTCTCAGTTGCTAAGTCCTGTCCATCTCTTTGATGCCCCATGGACTGTAGCCTGCCAGGTTTCTCTGTCCATAGGATTTTCCAAGAAAGAATATTGGAGTGGGTTGCCATTTCCTCCTCCAGGGGATCTTCCTGATCCAGGGATCGAATCCAGGTCTCCTCCATTTTGTATATTGGCAGGTGAATTCTTTACCAGTGAGCCACCTGGGAATCCCTGGTTGCATGTAGCTAGGGGCTATTGCATTTATGTGTAGTTATATTGTTTCAGGAATCAAGGTCAAGTCCCATGGTCGGCGTTGGAACTGGGCTAACTTTATATGGTTAGGTCATCTTCAACCTTACATGAACAGATATATAAGTATGTATGGGGTTGGGATCATTTGATGTTTAAGCTTATACACATACAACTAATGTTAGGTACCTATTCTGTTTTCAAAGACTATATTTTTGAAGGACCTATTCATTTTATTTTAAAAAGATGTTTTACTTGTTCCAAAGCAGCAACCCCTGAGAGGATTAGCAACTATCTCAGAATTAATCCTTTTGTGGCAAAACATTTGACTAATACTTCTTCCAAAGAAATTTTGATGTGTTGAGTTCTTGACGTGTCAGAGTTCTAAATGTTTATTCTGATTTGTACTGTTTTGGAGGGTTATTTCTGGCTGGATGCGATGGAACAGTCAGCGGAGTATTTTGGATTGTTTTATGAGTTACCACATTAGAACCAAGCTAAAAGTGGAGTGGTAGCTTTGCGGATAGCCTGTTAAGGTTGCCTTACCTCTCTGAGCCTCAGTTTCCATATTTTCAAAACCAAGGTGTCTGGGTGGGTGATCTGGAAAGTCCCTTCAAGTGCTAGAGTTTTTATAGCTCCATGAAAACAAACATTCCTCTCTTTTCCAAACAGGTGGATTCTAAGGAAATTTCAAGGGCCTGTAGTGAACCAAATCATCTGCCTCATTCAAACCAAGAATAAATTACATTCAATTTTCTACTCTATGTGTATCTGTGTGTGTGTTTTTGTAACACTGATGCTTTTCTTTTAAAAAGTCAATATCTGGATGGTATGGTGTGAATGTTTGTGTTCCCCTAGATTCAGCTGTTGAAACTCTAAAGCCCAGGTTGATGGCATTAAGAAGTGGGTCTTCAGGAGGTGATTAAGTCCAGAGATGGGGCTCTCATGAATGGGACTTAAGTAGCTATAAAAGAGTCCCTAGAGAGATCCCTCACTGGCCCTTCTGCCCTGTGGGAACAATGAGAATTACATACTCTGAAACCTAGAAAGGGACTCTGGTGAAAACCAGACCATGCCACACTCTGATTTTGGACTTCCAACCCCCAAAACTTCGAGAAATAAATATCCATTGTTTATAAACCATCCAATCTGTGGTAATCTGTCATAGAATCCCAAACAGACTAAGACAACTGGATAAAGAAGAGGATTTGAACTTGATGTCTTCATGCTTATTGGGGAAATAACATCAGATTTCTCAATGATCATTATCTATAAGCATAATTTATACATATTTCATGGAAACTTTATTATTGACAGGTAAACTGGGATACATTATAAATATTTTACTTATTCTAGAATAAAACTCCCAGATATAAAGGGAATTCCACCACCATCTCTTTTTTGTTTCCCCATTATCTGGCTTACATTGGCTCTGTTAAGCCCTTAGGTTTTTTCCCCCATTTGAATCTTTTTTAAAAAAAAATTTACTTATTTGGCTGCACCAGTTCTTAGTTGCAGCACGTGGGATCTCAGTTTCCTGACCAGGGATTGAATCTGGGCCCCCTGCATAGGACACTCAGAATCTCAGCCACTGGACCACCAAGGACATCCCTCCCCAGTTTGAATCTTAAGGCTGGGTAATGGTTATGAATTTTTCCCTAGTTCCATGTGGTAAGTCACTCTAATTACTGACATCATTTTGTCCCTTCAGATTTTTTTTTTTTTTAATCCGTGCCCTTTATCCTCAGTACTGAAATGAGACAACTTTGTTATATGGCAACCTTATTGTTAATGTTGTATTATGTTGTTCACAGTGAAACAGCATACTGATTGCAGGCTATTTAACAACTGAAGCCTGGTGCCTCCTATGAAGAAAATGATGTTTAAAATGTTAAGAACACTTTGATATGTAGAAGACACTTTTCTTTCTTGTATTTTTTACACCCCACCTCCCCCCCCCCCCCACATACAAGTAGTGTTTATCTTCTTTTCTTACACGATAATCAAATGTAAATCAAGGGAAAACTGAATAGGCAATATTCTCAGTGCCAGCCTTGCTCTTCTGTGACGAAAGTGATTATCAGGCTTTCAGAGAAAAAAAGAACAACACAAAAAGTCATGCTTTAGTGTGGTTAAAGAATAGTCTTCCATATTCAAGGTAAAGCAAAGACCATTTTAATAACTTATAACTTGCGTGCTTAGTTGCTCAGTCATGTCCAACTCTTTGCGACCCCACTGGGATTGGTAGCCCACCAACTGGGGTTGGGATTGGTAGCCCACCAGTCTCCTCTGTCCAAGGGATTCTCCAGGCAAGAATACTAGAGTGGGTAGCTATTCCCATCTCCAGGGGATCTTCCTGACCCAGGGATTGAACCAGGTCTCCTGCATTGCAGGTGGATTCTTCACTGCCTGAGCTACCGGAGAAGCCCCAATAACTTATGACTTAGCCCAACTTAAAAAATATGTAATCCTGAAGGCAAAATGGCTGCTGATTTGCTTAGATTTGTTGCTCATGACCTAACAAAGAAAAAATAAAAATTTTAATAAAAAATATTGTTACCTGAAATGTAGCTTATCAAAATTCAAATGTTTTCTAATTGTTGCCTGTTGGTTCCTCTATATCCAACAGTACATGTATAAAATAAAGCTGAGAGGAAATACGTATTATGAAAATTTATTTTAAATCTGTAAGCTAATTCTCTGGTACTTCCTTTCTCTCTTCTGTTTTCCCTCTTCCCTTTATCCTTGATTATACAGAGACAATTTCTTTTTGTAATGTTGGCAACCTACTCCAGTACTCTTGCCTGGAAAATCCCATGGATGGAGGAGCCTGGTGGGCTACAGTCCATAGGGTCGCAAAGAGTCGGACACGACTGAGTGACTTCCCTTTCACTTTTCACTTCATGCATTGGAGAAGGAAATGGCAACCCACTCCAGTGTTCTTGCCTGGAGAATCCCAGGGACGGGGGAGCCTGGTGGGCTGCCATCTATGGGGTCACACAGAGTCGGACATGACTGAAGCGACTTAGCAGCAGCAGCAGCAGCAGTGTTTAAAAAACCTGTGATAGTTTGCTTTGTCAACTTGCTTATGCTATGGTCTCAACTATTCAATGGAATACTAATCTAAGCATGCTGTGAACTTATCTTGTAGATATGATTAAAGTTCAAAAGGGGCTTCCCTGATAGCTCAGTTGGTAAAGAACCCATCTGTAATGCAGGAGACCCCGTTTTGATTCCTGGGCTGGACAGATCTGCTGGAGAAGGGATAGGCTA
Organism: Bubalus kerabau; assembly: GCF_029407905.1. Classification (NCBI taxonomy): domain Eukaryota; kingdom Metazoa; phylum Chordata; class Mammalia; order Artiodactyla; family Bovidae; genus Bubalus; species Bubalus kerabau. The sequence continues at coordinate 55,092,628 of NC_073635.1, forward strand.
CCCACTCTAGTATTCTGGCCTGGAGAATTCCACGGACTGTATAGTCCATGGGGTTGCAAAGCGACTGAGTGACATGACTTAGTGACTTTCACTTTCAAAGTTCAAAATAAGTTGATTTTAAGTAAAGGGGATTATCTTCTATAATCTAGGTAGGCTTTAAGAGCAGAATTGAGGCTTCTCAGAGGAAGAAGAAATTCTGTTTGTAGACAGCAGTTTCTAGAGTTCCAGTGGACCTGTGTGACGGATTTGGACTGGCCTAGCACTCCAGTACTCTTGCCTGGAGAATCCCATGGACAGAGGAGCCTGGAAGGCTGTAGTCCATGGGGTCGCTGAGGGTTGGACACAACTGAGCAACTTCACTTTCACTTTTCACTTTCACGCACTGGAGAAGGAAATGGCAACCCACTCCAGTGTTCTTGCCTGGAGAACCCCAGGGATGGGGGAGTCTGGTAGGCTGCCGTCTATGGGGTCGCACAGAGTTGGACACGACTGAAGTGACTTAGCAGCAGCAGCAGCAAGCCCCCAAAACAGTGTAAGACAATTCCTTGCAATAAATCTCTTTATGTACATCTTCTATTGGTTCTATCTCTTTGGTTGAGCTGACTGATAAAGAACATTAGCTGTGTTTTAGATTCTTCAAACATACTGGGAAGAGAAGAAAGAGGCAAAGGAAGTAGATACCTGATTCGTCAAGTTGCTCATTTTACAAGATTTCCTCTCTAAAATTATGGAGCTGAACAGATGACAGGAATCTCAGAAACAGTTAAATAAGGAACACTATGTGAAGCTAAATTGAGGTTCATGCCTACAAACTGCCTAAAAGATCCACATACATGGTAACAGAGATACAACTGCAGTAATAAGTATGCTTATTTTTATTTACTAAATGATAGCAGTTGATTGTGTTTTCCAAAATCTACTTAAGAATTCATGTACTGAAAATAATGGCTAATGAATTTTTATTAGAGACATAGAAATCTGCAGATGTGTACTCCAGATAGAGAATGTGATTTTACCTCTTTTTCATTATTCTCTAGATAACACTGTGGTCACACTAACCATCAATAGCTACTGAGGAATAGTTCTACTGAGTTGCCCAAAAAGTTCATTTGGATTTTTCTGTAACATCATATGGAAAAACCTGAACAAACTTTTTTTCCAACCCAATATGTTGTATGTTGTAGAGGAAGTGATATAAAAAAAACTAAAAATCACTGAAGAAGTAAAATTTGGAGTTTTTCCTGCCTTGATTTAGGCCTCTGTAGATGGTCATCTGCCAGCAATGGCATGTCTACTGCTCTTTAACAGATGGGAATCTCAACAAAATTCCTGCATACCTGGTTAGAGATAAGAGGAGGATGTGGAGGGCTTCCCTGGTGGCTCAGACTGTAAAGAATCTGCTTACAATGCAGGAGGTCCGGATTCAATCCCTGGGTCAGGAAGATCCTTTGGAGAAGGGAATGGCTACCCACTCCAGTATTCTTGCCTGGAGAATTTCATGGGCAGAGGAGTCTGGTGGGCTACAGTCCATGGGGTCGCCAAGAGTCAGACATGACTGAGTGGCTAACACTTTCACTTTCTTTCAAGGAGGATAAGAACTGGGTTGACTTCTGGAGGGAATTCTTCTGCTTCTAGAAGAATAAGAGGGATTCCCAGTGGGAAGTATGTCCAAGTAAAGGGGCCCTGTGACTTGGCCTGACAGCATCATCACTCTAAAGAACAAAATCAAAGTCATTCTTAACAGGAAGGCTATAGATACATTACATCCCGATGAGAAAATGATCACAATGGAGGGTACTTAGGGTTATTCTGGAGATGAAGTATCAGTTACATGAAAGGACAGGTGGAATCATTTAACACAATTTTGATAATAACAATGTTCAATCACTTACTTTTTAAAAAAAATTATCTATCTTCTTCATTTATTTTCGGCTGTGCTGGGTCTTTGTGGCTATGTGCGGGCTTTCTCTAGTTTCAGTGAGTGGGGGCTACTCTCTAGTTGCAGTGTGTGGGCTTCTCAGTGCGCTGGCTTCTCTTGTTGCAGAGCACAGGCTCTGGGTGTGCATGCTTCAGTAGTTGTGGCTCGTGGGCTTGGTTGCTCCGCTGTATGTGGGATCTTCCCAGACCAGGGATTGAACCCATGTCACCTGCAATGGCAGGCAGATTCTTTACTGCTGGATCACCAGGGATGACCCATCATTTTCTATCTTATAAAAAAAAATACTGACAACATTTCAGTTCTATAAGGATCATGCCATTAGGCATCACATATCTTAGAGTGTGACCTGAAGGGAATTAAGGACGGAAAACATCAGAAAACATTCTTTGCTTTGGGTATACTGGCCCTTAGTTCAGAAGAACATCTAAGGAAAAATTTCAAAGGACCTCAGACTCTTTCATCTTCCCATACACAGTTAGGCTGACTACAGATAATTTTAATGTGATATATCTGTTCTTTGCGATTAGCAGTAATCTTTTCAGGCTTGATTACATATCTTTTTCCCAGCAAAAAAAGTTTATAGGTATCCTGGCTCCTCCCTTCCCTCTTCCGAGTAGCTCCTCAGAGCTATCTGACAAGCTGTTTCGGGGTTGCAGCCTTCCAAAAGTTCCTTAGGTAAAATTTAACCCACAGCCATTTTGTGCGTTTTTTCTTTCGACTGACCATCTTGGTACTTGTCTAGGTTGGGCTCTCAAGGAAGCAGATACTGTAATGAAATTTTGAGTGCAGGAGCTTTATTAGAGAGTTAACATCTGTGAAAGCACAAAGGATGGGGTGCGGAAAGCTGTCACAACATACTGCAGAGCTGACAAAATCTCTGCTAGTTCAGCAGGGAACTCTGGAGCAGACGGCCCCTTACAGGGGTCCAGTGTCAGGCAAAACAGTTAGACCTGTGCCCCGGCCTTGTTTAGTCAACAGCAGAGGGTCACCCTGAAAATAGCGGGACCTCAGAGTAAAAAGCTGAAGGAAACCCCAATAAAACTAACAGCTGGATGGCTCTAGGCAGAGGGCACTTTCATGACAGGGAATCCAGACATCTTATCTCCACATCTGCCCCAGTACCACAGTGGGACACTAATTAAATTTTTGCTGGCATTGTCTTTGGTGGTGAAGAGGTCTTAGTGAGGTGTACTCTAATTCTAAAATTCCACTTGAGGGACTTCGCTGGTGGTTCAGCGGTTGAGAGTCCACCTTGCAATGTTGGGGACTTGGGTTCAATCCCTGGTCAGGGAAGTAGGATCCTACATGAATCGGAGCAGCTGGGCCTGTATGTTGCAGATACTGACACTAAGCACCGCAATGAAAAATCCCAGGTGACACAGCAAAGATCCCACATGCCACACCTAAGATCTAATGCAGCCAAATAAATAATAAAGCAAATAAATAAATATTTATAAAATTCCACTTGAGTTTATGGTGGTAGACCACCACCTTAGGTAACTAGACTTGTCACCACCAAAAGATTAAAGATGAAAAATATCAGATGTTGCTTAAGGCCTCTAAAATGATCAGGATATCATTACCCCCGTGCCTTCCCCCAAAAGCTGCTCCTACGGGACAACTCAGGGCCTCTTCTGCTTGTGATCCATCAAAGATCCAGTCTGACTTCCTGAAATGCCACCTCCTTGATCTGTGTGAGATCAGAGATTCTCATTGTCCTCTGGAGAGCCATTCTGAGCTCCTTCTGCCCATTTCACAACGAAGTGCAACAGTGGACAGAAAGAGAAAGGAGTTGGTTCACTGGTTGGATGGTTCATTTTAAGGATGTATTGCAGTATGGTGCTTAACATAGTGGGGGCTCTGGAGTCTGTCACCACTTGTTAGTGATTAGCATTGGAAAGTTCCTGAACCTCACAGTGCCTTCGTTTCCTGATTTGTTAAACCTGGATGACAATCGTGCCTACATCATGGAGATGCTGTGAAGACAAAATAACGTAGCTCGTGCAGTTCTTGGCTTGGAAAGGGGTCAACACATATCAGCTCTTCTCCTTTTCTTTCCCCTCTTTCTCTTCCTCCTCTTCACTGAAAAGACATTTTCCTGTTGAATTTTGTCACCTGCTCTCTAAATTACCAAACCATTCACAAAACTTGGGAGGAGAGTAAAACTGAAAGATCTGTTACTCTAACAAGATTTAGGATGTTTACTTTTGGTCAGGTCACTGGTTTTCACCATTATGCTCTCATTACTGTTCTGGGTGTGCTAGGTGTAAACAATGGCCTCCCTTCTGTGCAGCAGCTTGTTTGAAAGACAAATGGACATATAAATGATTAATGAAAGTGCAGCTGCATATAAAATTAAGTTCTAAAGGAACGGTATAGACCATAAGCGATGTAGGGCTCTAATTTCATTTTGCTGACACTTGTGGTTGTCTTGATTGTTGAAAGGTAATATCATTTGAGGTGAAATTGTGAGAGTGAGTTCCTGTACAGCTACACAATGAAATGTCATGTTTATTATCTTAGAACCGAAAATGCATTAAGTTATACCTGAAGAAAGCCTGGGCTTCCCTGGTGGCTCAGATGGTAAAGAATCCGTTTGCAATGTGGGAAACTTGGGTTCAATCCCTGGGTAGGGAAGATATCCTAGAGGAGGAAATAGTTACCCACTCCAGTATTCTTGCCTGGGAAATTCCATGGACAGGAGCACAGCGGGCAAAAGTCCATGGGATCACAATAAGTGGGACCGGCCTCAGCGACTGAGCAACTAAGCACAAAGAAAGGTTAAAGACATTTAAATATGACATTATCGTTGCCTCTTATTGTATCAGCCTATTAATACTTTCCACCACTAGATATGTCAAGATGGCAGAAATACCAAGAACTGATCAATGCTTTGAATGAAACAACGGGGAAGGCTTACATTTTTCAGTTGCTCTCTCAATGAATGTCTCTCCTTATTGTATTTTTGCTGTTTTTAACTAGGTGATAAGGCGCACCCAGTAGCCTTTTTCATTGCAGGGAATCTCCTTTGGGGATTCAGGAGGGAAGTAAAATAGAAAAGACAACTGAGCCAAATCACGTGGCATCATAGTTTTCAGTGTATCGAAACTCTTTGGGTTAAAGAGTACGCCGCCCCATCATATTCTTTTACTTGCTAGAGAAACATGCTTTGTGTCTGGTGGGAGATACACACGGTAGGTCAAGTGTGGTTAACCGGTTATTGAGATCGTCTTACTGCACACAAAGCGAATCTTTACTGTTAAACCCTTTGGAATTACTGATGTGAAGATGACCCTAGAAGAGTCCTATATTATTTCATTATCTTCTTGTAGCCTTTCAGTAACCTAGTGCTCTAGGGGCTCCTTTCCTCAGCGAGATACATGAGTATGGCTGAAGACTCCTTGTTGGACTCTTTAAATCTCTTTATTAGCAAGAATGGGACAAACAAAACAACCTAAAACGATATCTGTTAACTCACAAATGGTTTTTGAATAAGCCTTTTAGGAGTGTCCTACATTGTTCTAGGCTGGGTGGATAACAAGACGAAGTGTGAGGAAACACGGTGACCTGTCCTCAAGTGTTCCTGGAATGCGTCTCTTTTCTCCTCGACAATGTGACTCTGCCTGCAAGCAACCCTTTGGACTGAAAAGACCAATCAAGGACGGTGATCATTTTTTTTCTCCGCTTCTTTAGCCACCACCCACTCCCGACAGGCTGACAACCTAGATCGCTCCCCTGGACTTGCCTGACTTTTCCATTTCATCCCACCCAGCGAAACCCCCCCTCGCGACGCGGATGGGAAGCCGGAGGACCCAGCGAGCATGCGCGACCATCCCGAGCATGCTCAGTAGCGCGCACGGCGCCCCGGAGCTTCGCCCCCAAGCTGCGGCCGACGCGGAGATTTCCGCGGCTTCTGCGGCAGCGACGGGAAGTGAGGCGGCCCGGCCGGGCGACCGCGGCCGCAGAAACACAGGCGGAAGAGTCGCTGAGGCGACGACGTCGTTGAAGGGGGTGGCCGAGGGGGCTGAGTGCCGAGGGGACTCACCCACTCGGAAGCCGGACCCCGAGCCGGGCAGGATGGATCACCACCAGGCGGGGACTGGCCGCTACCAGGTGGTGAGTTTCTGTCCCCAGCCCCGGCCTCCTGCGCCTCCCGGAACCCCGGGATTGTCCCCCTACCCCTCCGCCCCCCGTGGATTCCAGAGCCCCTTTCCACCGGTTATCCCCGGTGGGGCATGTTGGGTGATTTGTTTTTGGCTTTTCTGGCAGGACCGTGCTTCCTTCACATCTCTCGTATTGGAGCCTGCCTGTGGATCCTTTCCTTTGAGACCCTTCTTTCTAGACCCATGTCGTCTTTTAGGTCCTTATCCTTCCGCTGTTAGATACCCCCCCCCCCCCCTTTTAGAACTTATATCTCTTTTATTTCTCACTTTCTCGATCATTTCGTCATGCCCTGACCCAGTTACTTCAGAGATTTTCCAGTGGATTGTGTACTGGAAATGAGTTAACATACCTGCTGGGAAGGTGATCTTCGTCATAGATGGAGTGGGTGGGAAGGAGGGAGAGGTAAGCACTAGGTGGGGTGGGATGTGGATTTGGCTTAAAAAAAAAGTGTGGGTTTAAAAATTGCGCAACCGTAGAGAATAGTCGTGGGGCTGATCTTATTTCTTAGTCCTAGTTAACCTTGTCATTTTGGCCTTTTCTGTTTTTATTAGAAAAACGACTTTTTTTTTTCCTTTTTTTTTTAATTGGTGGGAGGGGAAACAGGAAGTTTTCCTAAAAATGCTCATCGTGTTTGAAAAATTAATTTTAAGTACAAGGTTTTCCAGTTTAACCATATTAATCCTTTGTAAGTTGAAATGAGTGAAAAGTGCCCCTCTGTGTTTCCCGTGTCCGTTTTTCTAATATATATTTTTCTTCTGACACTAATTCCGATGGTGTCATTGGAGAGTCCTAGGTAAACCCTGTTTAAAAATGGACTCAACTATAGTTGACTATTTCCTTGCAGCTAGGTAGCATGTTATTCTGTAAACTTTGAGGTGGTAATTTAGTTAAGCCTATTTTCTGAGGGAAAGGAGAAAAACGTTAATTATGGAGCACCGATGGTACAATGGACAGTACTGTTTGTAAGATTTACAAATCTAGATATGTTAGTGCAGATTTCATATTTCAAATCTATTTACACAGGTGAGACTTATTGTGAACTAAGAATTTCTATTAATAAGTGTACTTTGACAAATATGAAGGGTCCTGAAAGTTAAAATCCCAATGTATGTAGTTTTGTGGTATATATATATATATATATATTTTTTTTTTTAAGATAAAAACTCATGATGCATCAGTTTCATCTGGTTTACATCCAGTAAAACCTCCAAATATATGTTCATTTGGAATTCTGTAAAATGGGGTGTGGGGGGTATACCACAATAAAGTTATTGATCTGAATTCTGTAAAAATTTATCAGTATTTTCAGAATGGTTTGGAAAATATTGCTGCCAGTATGGGAAGACATATTTCAAGTTGTTAGTGTATACACTTTTGATGGTTTGTTTTCTTTTTTTAAGGCATATTCCTATTTTTGCAGATGTTAGTAAAAATAAAATATTGAATATTGTTACCAGTGGGTTTCTTTCTTTTCTCTAATCACTTTTCTTTCATTTTCCTATTTGTTTCCCTTTAATAGTGTTAGCCGATTCAAATTCTTTCTCTTTGGGGTTTTGCTTATAAGAATCAACCATGTTCTCATATACAGATCCCTACTCAAAACATTATTAACTGATGTAACTATGCTTTAAAGTAATTTATTATAATGTCACATTTGCTTTCAGTAGCTATGGTTAATTGTTATTTTTAAGAATTCCTAAAACCAAAATGTTGGAAATTGCTCTGTGATCTTTAAGATACTTTCTTTTTCTCTACAACTCCTTTCAAAATAGTGGACAGTATGATATTTTATTGCCCTTTTTTTTCCCTAGGTGGATATGTGCCCCACATAGACTTTGAATGGGTGGAGGCAATCTTTGAGAGCAGAGGGCAAAAATATGCCCTTCTAAAGATACTTCTTGATTCAAGTAGGTAGGATATCACCTTCCTTGTAAGGTGAAGTGTTTGAGAATCTTAGTACAGTTTAGATTTTAATTCCACTTCCTGTGTAATTACATGGTAATTTCATCTGTCTAGAATAGCTCTTGGTTTTGTTGAGAATGGCCTGATCAATAACTTTATCTTGGTATATTCCCCACACCCCTGACCCCTCACCCCCCATTAGAGATGTGTCCTATGCAGACTTTGAATGGGTGGAGGTATTCCTTCAGAACAGAGGGCAAGGAAAAAAAAAAAAAAAGGCAGCTGATTTGGTTGGCAGTAAGCTAGGGACCATTCTACAGCTCTGGCTTGTGTGACTAACACAACTGTTGTGGCTGGCTTTTGTGAAAACTCTGGAATGATTAATAACAACGGAGCAATGAGCAGTTTCAGTTGTCGAATGTTTAGAGATGACTAAGTAGAAGACAGGAAAATATGCTTGGTGGCGAAATGGTATATACGATGTTAATTTTCCACTTATTCATAGAGTTAAAATTTAGTTTTCCATATTGATAAGTTGGGGCTTCCCTGGTGGCTCAGATGGTAAAGAATCTGCCTGCTATTTGGGAGACTCAGGTTCCATCCTTGGGTCAGAAAGATCCCCTAGAAAAGGGGATGGCTACCCACTTCAGTATTCTTGCTTGGAGAATCCCATGAACAGATGAGTTAATGGTGATGCCTTGGACCATCAAAATGACTTACTGTCATTAACGAATTCATAAGCTTTATGTGAAAACTACTTTTTCTGTGATCTCTGCTCCATCGTTAAGTGTCTAAATTTTGTTCAGTAAAACAGTGTTTACAATGTACAGAGCTAAACATATAAAAACCTTGCCTTGTTACTCTTCTAATTTCAGAAAAAGCCATGTAGTTCCATTGTGTTATGGGAAGCTGACTTTTGTTTGGTAGGAAATGGGCAGTGTTGCCAGACTATGAAGTAGTTGACTTGGCTTGGAGCTGTTATGCCACATTCTGACTTTGATGTTCTCTATTTTAAAGGACTTGTGTACTTGAACCCCCAAGCTGACTGCTAAGTTTTCAAAGGTATTCTGTGCACAAGTTAAATTGGCACTGTTGATTGTAGCAGTAGTTTTCCAAACTGGAGCGAGTATTCAGAATAAAGATAATAGATGGTTTTAGAAGAAATAGAATACATATTAGCATATGTGTGTGCTAAGTCACTTCAGTTATGTCTGACTCTTTGTGACCCTATGGACTGTAGCCTGTGAGACTCCTCTGTCCATGGCATTCTCCAGGCAAGGGTTTTGGAGTAGGTTGCCATTCCCTTCTCCATGGGATCTTCCCTGACCCAGGGATCAAACCCCAGGCCTTTTAAATCTCCTGCATTGGCAGGCAGGTTCTTTACCATTAGCGCCACCTGGAAGAACATATATTTGTATATTAAAACTGTGAGAGCTTCTGCCCTGAAGACAATGTTTTGAATTTGTTTAACCTAGCTCTTCCTAAACCACAGATTTTTAGAGACAACTTTGATTCTATTAACATTTCCAAAACGTTAGTTTTCTATAAGAACGAAGTATTCGTACTATGATATAGATGCTTTGCTCTAACATATGGTGAATTAGAGTTGCTCTTGATAAATCAGCTGGGAAGGAGGTTGACTATTAATGATTAAACAAAACCCTCCCATCTTTAATGTCATCTGAGCCTATAGTTAGGTTGTGTTGATTACAATTTGTGAGACCTTGGCTTAGTTATCTAACATCTTAAAGCCTCAGTTTCCTCATATTAGTACCTACCTCATTTGGATTATTATGAGAATTATATAATGTAATATATGTATAAAATATAGTGTAGAGACGGATATATGATAAATATTATGAATAATGCAAGGTAAATAAACTGTAAAATGTTACATAAATTGCAGTTTTTGCTGGTGTCTGTGTTTTTGTCTCTTATTTAGCAACATGAAAATCAACTAGCTCTTTGTCGTCCATGTCAAGAACTCTGAAAAATCTTAAGATTTGATTTTGCCATATTTACAAGCTGACAATTCGTCTGTTAATGTTTCATGGTTGATGGCAGATAAACAGGAGACTCCCAGGTCAGAAGCAAGTGACATTAGTACTCACAGCACTGCACACTCATGAATGTCAGCCTGTTTGTTCTGTCTTTCCTTGTAACCAGGTCCCGTGAGGATGATGGGTCTAGATGGGTGCACGTAGTAGATCACAGCTAAGGAGCTCAGGACCAAGGGGCCAGCACTTTTTTTTTAAGCAAGCTGCAGGCATTATAGCAAACAACAAACAAGCTAGTTTACGTCTCCCTGAGAGGCAATTGTCAGCTGTGGTCACCTTGACCTTCTTTGTTGCCTGTGTGACTTATTAGAAGAATCCTCGCAGTATCATGAAATGGACAAGCTTTGCAGACTGTCACACGCAGTAAAAATGTGCAGGGATAGTCAGACCCCCAGCTGGCTGCCTGAGCCAAGAGTACAGGTTCTGGGTGAGCTGTGGCTTTTAGGTGCAGCCATGTACTTTTGTTTCACATTTAAAAGAAATATTTCAGTCTTTTACTTTATGTTTCAGTTTTTCCTTCCTCTTTTGTCCCAGCGAGATTACTTGTCACTTGTTTGTTTCCTTTGAACTTATTAATATCTTTTATCTGATTTACATTCTTCCCACACCTCTTTTACATCATCAGGGTCCATTGCTTAATCTAGGTACTTTTCGTTCTTTTCATGCTTAAGTTCTTTTATGTTGACATTGTGAACTTTTCCTTGAAACTGCTTCCTCATTCCTGAAATGAAGGAGCTCTCTCCTCGGCCTGCAGTGCAGGAGGCAGAGGAGATGTAGGTTTGATCCCTGGGTCAGGAATATCCCCTGGAGGAGGAAATGGTAACCCACACCAGTGTTCTTGCCTGGAAAATCCCATGGACAGAAGAGCCTGGTGGGCCACAGTCCATGGGGTCGCAAAGAGTTGGACGTGATTGAGCAACTAAACACTGACTGCCCTGATTTTTCTTCTCTCCATGAACTCACTTTGTACTTACTCTTCAAATGTTGATATTTTCTATGGCATGGACTGTTGTAATAGCCTGCTTAGAACTTTCTTCCTTCATCTGATCATCCTTCGGTATATGCTTGCACTGCATGAATTGTAGAATATAAATTTGATTTTCATTTCCTTGCTTAAAAATCTTCAGTGGCCTCATTGAATCTCCCCCACCCCCCAGTTTAATATGAAAACTTTCAGGGAATTCCCTGGTGGTCCATTGGTTAGGACTCTGTGATTCCACTTCTGGGGGCATGGGTTCGATGTCTTGTCAGCGAACTAAGATCCCACAGAGCACACAATGCAAAAACTTTCAGATATATTCAAAAGTTGAAAGAATTGTACAGCTAACTTCCATATACCATATACCAGTTGTTGGGCCTACATTTCTCAGTTCAATTCAGTTGCTCGGTCGTGTCTGACTCTTTGTGACACCATGAACTGCAGCCCGCCAGGCCTCCCTGTCCATCACCAACTCCCAGAGTCTACCCAAACCCATGTCCATTGAGTCGATGATGCCATCCAACCATCTCATCCTCTGTCATCCCCTTCTCCTCCTGCCCTCAATCTTTCCCAGCATCAGGGTCTTTTCCAATGAGTCAGCTCTTTGCATCAGGTGGCCAAAGTATTGGAGTTTCAGCTTCAACATCAGTCCTTCCAATGAATATTCAGGACTGATTTCCTTTGGGATGAACTGGTTGGATCTCCTTGCAGTCCAAGGGACTCTCAAGAGTCTTCTCCAACACCACAGTTCAAAAGCATCAGTTCTTCGGCGCTCAGCCTTCTTTATAGTCCAGCTCTCACATCCATACATGACCACTGGGAAAACCATAGCCTTGTCTAGATGGACCTTTGTTGGCAACGTAATGCCTCTGCTTTTTTAATATGCTGTCTAGGTTGGTCATAGCTTTCTTTCCAAGGAGTAAGCGTCTTTTAATTTCATGGCTGCGGTCACCATCTGCAGTGGTTTTGAAGCCCCAAAAAATAAAGTCAGCCACTGTTTCCCCATCTATTTGCCATGAAGTGATGGCAAATTCGGTTTTCTTGAATGTTGAGCTTTAAGCCATTTTTTTCACTCTCCTCTTTCACTTTCATCAAGAGGCTCTCTAGTTCTTCTTCACTTTCTGCCATAAGGGTGGTGCCATCTGCATATCTGAGGTTATTGATATTTTTCCCTGCAGTCTTGATTCCAGCTTGTGCTTCTTCCAGCCCAGCGTTTCTCATGATGTACTCTGCATATAAGTTAAATAAGCAGGGTGACAATATACAGCCTTGATATACTCCTTTTCCTATCTGGAGCCAGTCTGTTGTTGCATGGCCAGTTCTAACTGTTGCTTCCTGACCTATATACCGGTTTCTCAAGAGGCAGGTCAAGTGGTCTTTTATTCCCATCTCTTTCAGAATTTTCCACAGTTTATTGTGATCCACACAGTCAAAGGCTTTGGCATAGTCAATAAAGCAGAAATAGATGTTTTCTGGAATTCTCTTGCTTTTTTGAGATCCAGCGGATGTTAGCAATTTAGTATTTGTGTTACTGTATCCATCTTATTTTTTGAGCTTTCAGAATAAGTTGCAGATATCGGTGTACCTCACTGAAAACCACATGCTTATCATTAGCCTACAGTTAACTGTTGCTTTTTGGTTTTTGTGTAAAATTGACATATAGCGAAATGCACAGATCTTCCGTGGCCTATTAGATGAGTTTTGACAAGTACATACATATTTGTGTAATCCAAACCACTTTTAATATATAGAGCAGGGACCAGCAAACTACATTCTAACTCTTGTTTTGTAAATAAAGTGTTATGGTAGTGCAGCTATGTCATTCATTTACAGTGGCAGAATTGGCTTTTGAGGTAGAGCCCAGAAAGCCTGAAATATTTGCCCTTCTGCCCTCTATGGAAAAAGTTTACTGACCATTGGGACAGAACATTGCTGTCATCATAGAAAGTTCACTCGGGACTCTTCCCTGTTGATTCATACCCACCAGGTGATTGTTATGCTCTTTTGTTTTTCACTTCAAATTAGATTTCCCTAATTCTAGAATCACACAGCATATGGTCTGCCAAGCCTCTTTCACTCTGCATGCTGTTGAGGAGCTTGATCCATGTTACTGTGTGTATTAGTGCATCCTTTGCATTGTTGAATGGTGTTTCATTGTATGGATGTATGACAGTTTGTTTATGCATTGCTCTGTTGATCGACATTTGGGTTGTTTCCAGTTTTTGGCTATTATAGTTAAAGCGGTTAGGAATCTTCTAATGCGATCTTTCTGTGGTTATAATTTTCATTTCTCTTCGGTGAAATTACTGGGTAATAGGGTAGATGTATGCTTAATTTTATGAGACATCACCAGACTTTTTTCCAAGTCTGTGTTCCATTTCCACGTGTACCATTTTACACTTAGACCACCAATGTATAGAAGCTTTGGCTGTTTCACCACCTTGCCAAAATTTTGATATTTTCAGACTTTATACTTGTAGCCATTTTAGTAGGCTTACTGGATTTTGAAGTATAAATTTGTGTTCTTTTTTTAATAAGTCTTTTTAAAAAAATTGCTTACTTTTGCCTGTGCAGGGTCTTAATAATATGTGGACTTTTCTCTAGTTGAGGTGCTCCAGCTTCTCACTGCAGTGGCTTCTGTCCTCGGGAGAACGGACTGTAGGCGCGTGAGCTTCAGTAGTTGTAGCACACGGTGGCATGTGGGATCTTCCCAGACCAGGAATCGAATCCATATCCCCTGCATTGGCAGGCAGACTCCTTACCACTGAACCACCAGGGAAGCCCCTAAATTTAGGTTTTTAACATGCAGATTCCTTGACTGGACCTTTCATACCTATACAGTGCTGCATCTTAGCAGTCTCCCCCTCCCGCTTAATTTTTATGCAATAACCACTGAAGTCTGTCAGGACGTACTTCTTATTAGCGTCGACCCTGATGTCTTCTCTCATGCTTCCCTGACTTCACATGTGTTTGTTTCTCATCTAAAGTTCTGTGCCGCAACCCTGTGGTTTCTTTTGCTCTATAAAATCCTGTTCCTAAATGTAAAAACTCCTACGAAATTATAATTGGAAGAGGAGGCAGGGTGAGTTTCATGGATCTGTCATCTCTCCATCACGGCAGAAGGAAAGTTGAGAATCACAGTGTCAGAGAACTTGTTATTCTGAATCGTGTTTTTGTGCTTCTTTGTGTACCTTCTAAGGTGCTTCGGGGTTCTGGGAATGTCTGATTTTTATTGCCTCTTTAATAGAGATTTTAAACTTAAAAAAAAATGTGAGGAAATGCACACTCAGGTGTGTTTAAAACCAGGTTTAATTTGTGTTGCCAGGGTAGTTTGTTTTTGGACAGACCCCACATTAAAGTTTCTCTGGCTATTTCTGTGCATGTAGCAATAGTGGCTAAGAGTGTGTCATTAGTTTGCTTGAGTACAACTCATTTAAAAAAATTATACAAACAAGTGAGCAACCTTAGAACGCCTGAACAATGCTGAATCAGACGCTAGCCACCACGTACGCGTATTTGAGCATCCGTGAGCTAAGAATGGTGTAGTGTCTGTGCAATCACAAGTAATTGCTTTGGGATTATGTCCTAAAAATAACATTATAGATAGCATATGTGAGGTTCTTTGTTTTGAGCACCTCTTGTCAGATTTATACTTAAAATAAAGCATGGGAGCAGTTTTTAGATACCATTATTGATTGACTATGAAACCAAGGTCCTATAACTCATTTATTCAGTATAATTTTAAAGTATCTCTATCGGCCAAATTCTGTTTTAGGTACTGGTGAACAAGACAGTTCTTGTCTCATGGCTCATACTTTGTTGGAGGAAAGGCAGGTAAATAAGTAAGCGTAATTTCAGATAGTAATAGGTGGTTTAAAGAAAGTGAAGCAGGATGCTGGAATAAATAATACATTTTATCAATAATGAAGTAGCAATAGTAGAACAATAATATTTTTTTGTGTTATATCAAGAATATGCTGAGAACTCTGCTGTGTGCTTTTACACTTAAGAGCACGTTTATTCTTTAGAACAGTTCTGTGAAATAACGTCATGATCCTCATTTTACAGATGGAGAAAAATGAGACATAAAGAGGTTAAATAATAGGCATGTGTATGAATCCAGGTGTGATGGATCTGGTATTCAAATCTTGATGCTTTAGTTTTATATTGTTTTATAACAAACTACTCAAAACAAGCATTTTATTATGTTTCAATTTGGCTGTGATCAGTAATCACAGTAGAGCGGTTCTTCTGCTCCATGGGCTGTTAACTGGGGCTCCAGCCATTTGGGGACCTGATTGGATTGGAATATTCAAGATGACTCTCACTCCCTTCACTAGCCGTTGATGATGCCTATTGACTGGAAGCTCAGCTTTGACCGTCGATCATTTCAGTTTTCCTCTGCGTGTGTCCTCTTCATGCTCCCTCCCAGTGTGACTGTGGCCTTTCACATCACAGAAGGGAAAATGAAGCTGCCATTCCTCTTAAGGCTTGGACTTAGAACTCCAGAATGTCATTTGTGCTGCATTCTGTTGGTTAAGAGACTTCCCTGGTGGCTCAGACGGTAAAGTGTCTGCATACAATTCAGGAGACCCGGGTTCAGTCCCTGGGTCGGGAAGATCTGGAGAAGGAAATGGCAACCCACTCCACTACCCTTGCCTGGAAAATCTGATGGACGGAGAAGCCTGGTAGGCTACAGTCCATGGGGTTGCAAAGAGTCGGACACGACTGAGTGACTTCACTTTCATTTTCTTTCTGTTGGTTAAAGCAGCCATAAATTCAGCCCAGATTCCTGTGGGAGCGTCTGTTGCAGTTCACGGACTCGGGCTTCCGTAGTTGTGGCACACGGGCTCCCAATGCAGCCGAATAAAGAATGAAAGAAAGGAGGTTTTTTTCTTTTTAAAGAATTTAAAGGTGACCATGGAGCATTAAGCCCCAAGCATGAGGCTCTCCAGTGGCCGGGTCCATGTGACTGCCCTGGTCACGTGCTCCTGAAGAGCCCCCTGAAAGGCATTTTACTGTGAGGGTAGTGGTGGTGGTGGGGTCTGGTCTAGCGCTCAGCACACGTTCTTGTAAAGGACCAGATAGTGAGTATTTTAGGCTTTCCAGGTCGTGTGGTTTCTGTCACAGTTGGGTACCAGATTGGCTGTTTCAGTGCAAAAGTATCCAGCTTAATATATAAGCAAGTTAACATGGCTATGTTCTAAAAAACTTTATTTACAAAAACAGATGGTAGGCTGAATTTGGCTTGCTAGCTGTAATTTGCCCACCCTTGATGTAGGTGAAAGAGGAATGTACCTCATAAAGGCCTTAAGTTTGGGCGTGTTGCAGGATGCTTCTGACAGATTATTATTTCATTCAGCCTTGAACTAAACCTTTAGGAACTGTGGTAAAGTTGTTTTGCATCACTTACTTCTTGTAACTGGTAATCAGGCAGGCACCTGGTCTATCACTAGAATTGGTGTGGAGACCCCAATTACAATATAACATTTCCTGTGAAAAAAGCAGAGACTAAGTTTCTCATGTCTCATAGAATCTTCATTCTGTTAGGATGGTCACATCATTGAGGCCATTTAAAACACAGTACCGCCTTCACAGTACTCCCATTTTCTGTTTCATTTTTTTTCTGTGGTACTTGTCACCACCTGATATTTTCAAATATTTATTTGTTTAATTTCTGCCTCCCCCACCCCCGCCGTGTGTAAGCCTCACAAGAACAGATCTGTTTTGTTCACGGCCATGTCTGGCATCACTGACTCATGGCCTTGAGTTTGAGTAAGCTCTGGGAGTTGGTGAAGGACAGGGAAACCTAGGTGCTGCAGTCCATGGGGTCGCAAAGAGTTGGACACGACTGAGCGACTGAACTGACTGACTGATATCTGTCAGTATCTGGCATATGGTAGGCAGTTAGGAAGTATCTGATAAGAATGACTGAGTGATTGGTGTTAGCTCAAGACCAGTTCCATAGATTCAAAACCTTGTGTCTGTTTTTTTATTCTAATTCTCATTTTTATAAGAATTCTTTTGTTTTTTTCGTGCTGCCGAGAATTGGCCTCTCTCAGGTTGTGTGTGTGTGTTCTGCATGACCTTCTAGCTTAACATATGCTGCTTAGTGTTACCTGTCTCTTTTCCTCTCCCTTTCCCCACTCCTTCTCTACACGCACGCGTGCACATACACGCTATTGGTTGGTTAACATATGCTGCGTAGTGTTAGGTGTTTCTTTTCCTCTCCCTTCCCCCACTCCTTCTCTGCACGCACATGTGCACATACATGCGATTGGCCCCATAGGGTTGTTCAGTAAGGAACTCATGGAGCCGTGCACAGTGGCTCTGCTTAGTACCTTCATTGACTGTGGAATAGTGGGTCCTGCTTTTATTTTCCTCATCTGTCTTATATTGACTACTTACAGAGTATTTTCTTTTTATTCTTTCTTTAATGTCACATCTACATGCTAAAACACTGATTATATGTGCATTAATAATATATTTTTTTAAAGTTTATATATATTCTACATGTGGAGGTCTGACTTAAGCTTAAATAACTATGGAATACATTCTGCTGACCTTATTAAATGTAAATTTACTCAAAAGAGCATTGTAGTTAGGACTAGCCTATCTATCATGTGATTATAAATCATCGTCTGTGTTTTCATGGTACGGTTTCTTCCAAAAGTTTGGTCACTTAGCTGGAATTAAGGTGTGGGTAAGATTCTTGTTAAAGACATGCCAAGTGCAAGTTGGGAAATGCTGCAGTAGTCTGAGGTTTACTATCAGATTATTTCAGGGTTTTGACTTGCCTGCTTTTAAGATTTGAACATCAGTACTTAATATTTTAAAAGTTTAGGAATGTGCTGTGGTTTAGGTTCTCTGTGGTGTTTCTCCAGAATTACCCATTACATTATGTAAAGAAATTGGGCTGTTTGGCAGAGGCTTTGAGAATAAGGAAATAAACTGCATAGTTTTACTTCTTTATGAATTTTGAGGCTCTTGGGACTTGTGGCCTGTTGGATGCTAGACTGAAGAAACCCAGTAGTTTCAAAGCACATTTGTTCTCATTTGGGTAGAGTGTGCATTTACGTCGGGGTGACTTTTTGTGTGATTTCCCCAAAAGGGGAAGGATGAGCACTTGAAATAATACTCGACCCTTTAAAATTTTTGTTTGTAACCTTAGAGAACAGTATGAGTCCCTGTTAACTTCTGTCTGCTTCATTTGTTCCTGCACTGCACACATGCGTGTTTTGAACGCTCATGTTTTTGTTTTCTTACCTTGCACCTTGCCGGCCACCACTCCACACCATGCTCTCCCTTGCCTTCTGGCTTTGGAACATATTATTGCCCTTTTCTCTTTTCATTCTTCTTCTTCCAGGATGAATTTCTATTCTTTATCCAAATCTGTTTAGATGTTCTTTTCTCCAGAAAACCTTCCCTCATCCTCTGCCTCCCCAGCTCCATTTCCTCCCTTTCCTACCAAGTTCACTGTATGCTTTTAACACTGTGCCCTTATCATAGTCTTTGCTCCATGGTATGAATTTTGTAAACTCAATGTGAATTAGGGCTTAGGTCTTTCTTATTTATAATAGTATATAGTGTAGTTCTGGGCCCATTATATAGTGCATTGTAAATGCTTATTGAAATAAACATGCTATTTCTGAGTGAATTCAAGTATATCCATGAGATTACTGGTATATTTATAAAGTGAATAGATTTCTAGAGTTCTTTTATGTAAAAGTGACATTATATTGCCCAGCCCATACAGTGATATTTTGGATGTCCATACTTGGAGTATATACTTTGCTTTTAGAATAGTGCAGAGAAATCTGTTTAGATGAATTCTGGTAGTTTTACATAATTCCTCATCTGACTGGTGACTTGCATTTGCAAATAATTAACCATGGTTAGATTCTTTGGTTTACTTATGGACAGAAGGAAAATGTTTCCAGATATTGTGAAAGCAGGGATCATTTTCTTCAACCACCTCATTTTACAGAAGACTGCCCGAGGGAGGATCTGTTTAAGGGTTTTTCAGCAAAGCTTGGAGGACAGATTTTATTCTCTTACATATAAACATTATCAGCTGAGTTAAAAGCTGGGAAACAGAACTTTCATTATGGTTGCCTTCCTTTTATTGATGACGATACCAGACATGGCGATACTGCCGAGCTTGACTGGTATAGGAAGAACCTGGTAGTCACTGGCCAGCCGATTGTCGATATCCCAAAACTGTGTAATCTTTCAGTGGGCTGGATTCAGCTTGTGAGTGAGTTTTCTTTGACCAGCATATGTTTTTTAAAATCAAAACAAGTATACAGTTTCAAAAGTTAGAGTAGAAAAAGACAATGAGAAACATCAGTCCTCCTTTCCCAGGCTTGGTCCTCCAAGTTTTCTCCTCAAAAGAACACAGTCTTTAACTGTTTTAGCTGCTTTGGTTATTGAACTTTGTATTTTTAATGCAATGATATTAAGCTACTACTTGATTTGTTTGTTTTGCTTCGGTTTCTTCCATGACCTGCTTTTCCTTCCCAGATCATCTCTGTAGTCTCACCTCATAGGTTCACATGTTGGCTTCTCACTTAAAGCACTGTATGTACCCTTGAGCTGATTACGTAACTTCTCTGTGCTATCGCTTCCTCACCAGTAAAGTAAGGATATAGTGTAGGTACTTCCCTTACTAATAATAGATAGAATTATTGGGAAGAGCAAATGTGTGAAAGGCTCCTAACATTTGATTAAGTCGATAATTAGTATTTACATTTTATGACTATGAAAGCATTGTTCACTAGTGAGTCAAAGTGGTGTGTTTTGTATAACTTAAAATTTTTCATAGGGTTGCCTGGTTTTTATGTCATCATTGTTTATTTATTTTTATTGAGGTATAGTTAATTTACAATACTGCAGTAGTTTTAAGTATACAGCAAAGTTATTTGGTTGTGTATATAGCTGCATTCAGGATATTGAGTATAGTTCCTTGTGCTATGCAACAGGTCCTTGCAGTTTACCTATTTTATGCATAGTAGTGTGTATGTGTTAATCCCAAGCTCCTCTCATTTATCCCTTACCCCCACCCCCTTGTGTATCTGTGGTTAATTCTTTACAGATCTTCTGTCATTTTTCAGAATTTGCTTTTCAGCTGTGTTTTTGGTTAATTGTTTGTGGAAAAAACACATGTTTTTTCCATGTGTTTTTGATCACATGGATTGGATAGGTATTAGTTCCTCTATTTTGTTCTTTGAAGACTTTCTTCCTAGAGCCCTCCATCCTCCAGTTTCTAACTATTAATATTTGTTCTTTTAGGCCTGGCACACAGCTGTCATACCGAGACTTTCTTCTTCACTTTGCTATGTTGGATCGTCTATATCTTGAATTACATTTGATTTCCATTTATTTGGGATTTTCATATAGTCTTTATAAAATTTTCTAATTTTGTGTGTGTGTGTGTGGTAATAGACCACATTCACTGTGGTCTGATTCCTTTTAAATTTATTGAGACTTGTTTTATGGCCCCTTGGTGATATATTATGTGCACTTGAAAGAATGTGTATTCTTCAGTTGTTGGATATAGTGTATAAATGTCAGATCTCAGCTTCTGGGATCTCAGCCCCCTAACCAGGATTTGAACCCAGGCCACGGCAGTGAAAGTGTGTGCTCCTAGCCACTAGGCCACCAGGAAACTCCCTATAGGTACATATTTTGGGAACAGAAAATTCCTGACTGAGTTTGTTTTCTTTCAGCTCTGTAAGATTTTGTTCCATTTTCTTGCGATGATCATGGTTTCTGATGACAAACCTGTAGTTATTTGAATCCTTGTTTCTCTGTATGTAATATATTGTTTTTCAGGCTGCTCCATTAACTTTTATCTTTGATTTTTATTTATTTTTTTTGATTTTGGCTGCACCTTGCAGCATGTAGGGTATTAGTTCCCTGACCAGGGATGGAATCCTTGCCCCCCTGCATTGGAAGTGGAGAGTCTTAACCACTGAACTGCCAGGAAAGTCCCTGTCTTTGATTTTTAGAAGTTCTGTTATGATCTGTCTCGGAGAAGGCAATGGCATCCCACTCCAGTACTCTTGCCTGGAAAGTAGACTGCGGTCCATGGGGTCGCTAAGAGTCGGGCATGACTGAGCAACTTCCCTTTCACTTTTCACTTTCATGCATTGGAGAAGGAAATGGCAACCCACTCCAGTGTTCTTGCCTGGAGAATCCCAGGGACAGGGGAGCCTGGTAGGCTGCCGTCTATGGGGTCACACAGAGTCGGACACGACTGAAGTGACTTAGCATTATGATCTGTCTAGGTGTAATTTTCTTTGAATTTGTTCTGCTTTAGTCGCACTGAAGTTGAATTTGTTAATTTACTCCTTTCATTACTTTGATGAGTTATGGACATTATTTCTTCAGTTTCTTTTTCCTGTTTTTCTGTGAGTTTCAAGTTGCTTGGTTTCTACACCTTTTAAAGGTTTAGAGTTCTTGTGGCTCTGTTTGTTAGCATATTTATTTTTTCTATTCTTTTTCTTTTCTGTTCTTTAGAATGGATGAATTGTCTAAGTCGATTTAAATTCACTCTTTCTTTGTGCTGTGGATCCCATCCAGTGAATTTTTTGTTTCATGTATTTAATTTTTCCAGTCTAAAGTTTTTATTTGGTTCAATTTTTTGTTTTCTATTTATCTTCTGAATTCAGTTCAGTTCAGTCGCTCAGTCGTGTCTGACTCTTTGCGACCCCATGAATTGCAGCACGCCAGGCCTCCCTGTCCATCACCAACTCCCAGAGTCCACACAAACCCATGTCCATTGAGTTGGTGATGCCATCCAACCATCTCATCCTCTGTCATCCCCTTCTCCTTCTGCCCTCAATCTTTCCCAGCATCAGGGTCTTTTCCAATGAGTCAGCTCTTCGCATCATGTGGCCAAAGTAGTGGAGTTTCAGCTTCAACATCAGTCCTTCCAGTGAACACCCAGGACTGATCTCCTTTAAAATGGACTGGTTGGATCTCCTTGCAGTCCAAGGGACTCTCAAGAGTCTTCTACAACACCACAGTTCAAAAGCATCAAATCTTCGGCGCTCAGCCTTCTTTATAGTCCAACTCTCACATCCATACATGACCACTGGAAAAACTGTAGCCTTGAATAGACAGACCTTTGTTGGCAAAGTAATGTCTCTGCTTTTCAATATGCTATCTAGGTTGGTCATAACTTCCTTCCAAGGAGTAAGCGTCTTTTAATTTCATGGCTGCAGTCACCATCTGCAGTGATTTTGGAGCACCCAAAAATAAAGTCTGACGCTGTTTCCACTGTTTCCCCATGTATTTCCCATGAAGTGATGGGACTGGATGCCATGATCTTCGTTTTCTGAATGTTGAGCTTTAAGCCAACTTTTTCACTTTCCTCTTACTTTCATCAAGAGGCTCTTTAGTTGTTCTTCACTTTCTGCCATAAGGGTGGTGTCATCTGCATATCTGAGGTTATTGATATTTCTCCTGGCAGTCTTGATTCCACCTTGTGCTTCCTCCAGCCAAGCATTTCTCATGATGTACTCTGCATATAAGTTAAATAAGCAGGGTGACAATATACAGCCTTGACGTACTCCTTTTCCTATTTGGAACCAGTCTGTTGTTCCATGTTCAGTTCTAACTGTTGCTTCCTGACGTGCATACAGATTTCTCAAGAGGCAGATCAGGTGGTCTGGTATTTCCATCTCTTTCAGAATTTTCCACAGTTTATTGTGATCCACACAGTCAAAGGCTTTGGCATAGTCAATAAAGCAGAAATAGAACCTTCTGAGATTCCCTGTCATTTTATTGGTTTCAAGATGATATTGCTTTATTTCCCAAAACATAATTGTAATACCAGCTTTAAAATCTTTGTATGTGGTGCTAGTGGTAAAGAACCCACCTGCCAACATCGATTAGACGTAAGGGATGCAGCTTTCATCCCTGGGTCAAGAAGATCCCCTGGAGGGGAGGGCGTGGTAACCCAGTTCAGTATTCTCACCTGAAGAATCCCCATGGACAGAGGAGCCTGGTGGGCTGCAGTCCATAGGGTTGCACAGAGTCGGACACAACTGAAGTGACTTAGTGCACATGCACATAGTAACTATAATCTGAATCATCATCTTGATTGCCTTTTCCCTGGAGAGTGATTTATATTCCTTAATATTTTGTATTTCTAGTAACTTTGGATTTTATCCTGGATCTTCTGAGTGTTTTGCTATGGTCCTCTGGAAAACGTACGTATTTTGTTTTAGAAGCCATTAGTCCAGCTTCAGATTTTAAGTTCTGTCTCCCATTCTGTGTGTAGTGGTTCACATCTAAGCTTAATTCCTTAGGCCCTCATTCATCTGTTTTAGTTTAGTCCTGCACATGCATGGTTCGAAGAGTGGTGATTTCCCCTCACTTCCTGGCCTGCCCGGGCTCCGTTTGTTCCTCACTTCCTCTGATTGGAAATAGCAAGGGTTCTATTGGGGGTTTAGTAGCCCCAGCCAAGGTGCCTCTCCACAACTGTGGTTCTGCCTCACAGCAAGGCTGCAGAATGAACAGAGAGGAAACACTCTCCTTTGTGCAGGTTGCTTCTCCAAGGTTTAATTTCCCTCCAAATCCCTATTTTCCTTAAATTTCAGAATGTTCAGATAGTTCTGTTTTATACTTCAAGTTTGTAGTGCCTGTCCATGGGAGGGCTGTCCCGTAGGAGGCCTGCCATGCTGGAACTTGAGCCAACTATAGATTTGTGAGGTTTTTGTTTTTCTACTCCCTGCATTAACTTTCTTCCTATTATTTTTGTTTGTTTTTCTTTCATGTGAGAGGTTTTCTTTAAATTTGGGTGTTCTTTCTTTGCTTATTTATATTCTATAAACTGTGTTTGTGTTTCTTGACTTGTTCAACCAGGATTGTGTCATTTCTTGGTGAGCCAGCCTTTTCACTGGGGGGCCTCCCAAGTGTCAGGGTCTGCCATTTAGTTAGGAAGCTATGGCAGTAGTTTAGGTAGGCAATCCTGGTAGTTTGGATTAGGTAATTAGACAATTAGTAGCATTAAAGAGAAGTAGATGGGTGGATTCAAAGATGTGTGTGGTGTGGTGGTGATGGAGTGTGTGTGTGTGTGTGTGTACTTGAATTAGAATCAGAAGTACTCATGAGGGTAATGCTGTGGCAGAGTAGATTACTACCTGTGAGTTTTTATTTGAGGCATTTTGAAATAGAGAATCTGAATTTAGAGACAGTAAAACCTGAGTCTGAATCTTGTCTTTGCCCCAACGAGACGTGTCAGTTCAGTTGTTTAAAGTTTGTTCCAGTATACTCATCTCAGAGGGTTGTTGTAGGAAGTAGGGTAGATGCTATAAGTAAAGTGCCTTTGTTTTGTTCCGTTTTTTAAAAAGTAACATTTATTGGACCTTTACTATGTCAGGCTTTATCTTAAGTGTTTACAGGTGTTAACTTTTGTAATCCTTATGAAACCTCTGTAAGAGAAATAGACTCCCATTTTGTAGATGATAAAAGTTCCCAAGTAGGTCACAGAGTTCGTAAGTGTCGGAGCCTAGGTTTGAGTCTTCAAAAGTTGATTCCACAGCCTTTGTACTTAACCAGTATGTTTCATATCCTTAGCCCAGTGTAGGTGGTTGAGGACAGTCTTAGAACTGTTTGTCCCAGTTCTCTTTTTGGTACATGATATTGTCCTACACAGTAATTTTTGTTGACTTATTAATTGAAAGGAAAATTACTGTAGTGTCTAATGAAATATTTTAGGCCCATCTTTGTCAATGTTTTACTTATGCTAACTCAGGTTTCTCTTTAAACCAAAATCTAGTCTTTCAAAGGTAAAGTTAAAATTTTAGTTTACCAGAGGTTTTCCCCTTCAAAACTATATGATGAGTTTGTTTTTTGTGTGTGTGCTGAGATGACTTTGCTGACAAAATTTGTGTGCCATAAAGAATCACCTATCCAATTCCTCTTGGGATAGGATTTTCGCTCTGGTTTTTTCAATGGCACAGTTTATAACGTATTTTGGTCTTGTGCATCTTTGCAGTAATGAATTCATGTGTGTGTAAATTTTTACTAGAAAATGTCAGTGTTGTGGAAAATCTTGTTGAAATAGTTTCTTCTCTTTTTTTAATTGATAAATACCTTAGAACTGGAGCATTATAATAATCATTGTAATATGAGAATAAGTATCATTTACACAAATAAGGAATTATATAAGGTGAATCAGTTCAGGGGCACATAATTACCAACTTTTTGAGAGAGTATGTGTTCATATGTGTTTGGCTTTTGATAGCATGAAGTTATTCAAATCACATATTCATAT
This sequence comes from Bubalus kerabau, assembly GCF_029407905.1. Lineage (NCBI taxonomy): Eukaryota > Metazoa > Chordata > Mammalia > Artiodactyla > Bovidae > Bubalus > Bubalus kerabau. The sequence continues at coordinate 55,117,956 of NC_073635.1, forward strand.
TTATCAGTTGGCTTTTGAGGCTTTGCTTTGGCAGGTAACGGTTTAATGGATGAGTCCTTTTAGCTCTCTCTGGCAGTGGCATCTTGTCGTTTGCTCTGCTTCCTGGATGACTCACCACCAGCAACATGTCTAGGTAATTGATATTACTGTATTTAGTCTTGGCTGAGAGTTCTGCTATTAGTTTCTCTGTTTCAGTTGAGGAAAGAATGAAACCTGCTCTGAAGAAGGCTGGTATTTCAGGCCCGGTCCTTGCTGATCTTGGCTCCCTAATTTACCTGTGATAGAATATGCAAACTTTTTATTTTAATGCCCTGTGTGGCTGTTCTGGTCATGTTGAATTATGCTCTTGTGTCAGAACTCCTAGTTGTTAGAATTTCTAGGGACTGATGGGTTGGGATTTGCACATATTTTCTGCATCCAGTTTAGTATCTCAGACATACTGTAGTAGGCATTTAGTAACTATTGGTTGAGTGACTAATAACTGAATGAAAATGAATGAATCACAGAAAGAAGACAAGTCTAAAAAACCTAGTCAGAATTATACAGGAGGTGGTAAATCTGTATCTTAAATTTAGATTTTTTCGCGTCAGACTATCTTTCTCAGTGTGTAATAGGCAGTATCCACGGCTCTGGATTCAATTTTTGCTAAGACACTTTAAAGTTGGCAGAAGAAAATAAGGACCCTTAGAAAAGAAGCAGTGAATAGTCAAAGATAGGAGGAAAACCAGAGGAAATACTTCTCTAGAAGCCAGTTCAGTTCAGTTCAGTCGCTCAGTCATGTCCGACTCTTTGCGACCCCATGAATCGCAGCACGCCAGGCCTCCCTGTCCATCACCAACTCCCGGAGTTCACTGAGACTCACGTCCATCGAGTCAGTGATGCCATCCAGCCATCTCATCCTCTGTTGTCCCATTCTCCTCCTGCCCCCAATCCCTCCCAGCATCAGAGTCTTTTCCAATGAGCCAACTCTTCACATGAGGTGGCCAAAGTACTGGAGTTTCAGCTTTAGCACCATTCCTTCCAAAGAAATCCCAGGGCTGATCTCCTAAGCCAAAGAAGAACCAATTAGAACTACACTCAACCGTGTTGAATGCACATAGTACCCCCTCCGTGTTCTTTGGTTCTGAAATCCGCAGATACGGAGGCTAGACTCTTGTTATGCCATTTTATATAGGATTTTAGTATCTGCACCATGGGAGTGAGGATCCTGGAATACCAGGTTATCCAGGGACAATTGTATTCAAGATTTTTGATAGAATGAGTGGGTTTTTGGACCTAACAATTAGGAAGAAGGTCATTGTTCTTAGCAAGAACTATTTGAGCAAAAGCCAGATGGTAATGGATTCAGGAGGAAATGAGAATTAGAAGTGCACCAAGTTTTTGTTTTTCTTATAGGATATTTGTCACTGAAGGAAAAGAAGTAGAAGATGGAAGTAGCTCAAAAAGCATGAGGTAGAAATTTAAATTTTAGCTGGGAACAGGTTTTTTTCCTAAGTATGGTGTGAATAGAATATACATGTGGGCAGAGAGAAAGAAGTTAGTGGAGAAAAGGAAGAAGAGACATAATGTAAAAAAAAACAAACCAATCCTTTGGGAGGCAGGATCTTTTCTGTGTGGTAATATCGAATTTAGGAGTAAAGAATATTAACGGAAGCCATGTGCTAAATTTAGAGCTACATGGGAGAGAAATTGAAGGAGTTTTTGCTTGAAATCCTGTTGTCCTTTGTGAAGTAGGAAGCAAAAATTTTGACCGAGAGTTCCATGGTTGGAAGTGGGGGCTAGAAGAGTGGTGAGCTGAAACACCTGCTATGGTGATGACTATTTCTGACGGCCTTGCTGGAATTGGAAACTAAATTTTTACAGTACCCATCTATACAGTTATGGGATTTGCTTTCCTCCTACCGAAGATAGTAGACAGACTCACCTCAAATTGAGTCTCAGTGGGGTAGATGTGGCAGAGGATATGGGAGCTAGGAAATTGAGGGTGAGTGTCATTCGAGTTTTTCACTTGATAGTCCAGGCTGCCACACGTAGGATAGAGAGTGAAACCAGGTGACAGTGAGTGGAGGGCCCAAGGAAGAAACTTTGTGGAAGTAAGGGAGTGAAAAAGGTAAAGGTCAGGAGGTTGTGACCAGTAATTAAGATGTAGAAATTTTTTCTAGTAGAAGCATTTTAGATGATCATTAGGTCAGGGAAGTAGCGAACTAATGGAGTTACTAGACCACGCAACTTTGAATATTATTACTTCCTGTTTCATAGCTCAAGTGTTAAGTTGGTTTAGCTGGTGGCTCAGACAGGAAGGAATCTGCCTGCAATGCAGGAGACCTGGATTCAACCCCTGGGTCATGAAGATCCCCTAGAGAAGGGAATGACAACCCTCTCCAGTATTCTTGCCTGGAGAATTCCACAGACAGAGGATTTTGGTGGGCTACAGTCCCTGGGGTTGCAAAGAGTTGAAGGTGACTGAGTGATGAACTTAAACGTGCATACATCTTATGTTGTAGTAGGAATTAAGGTAGACGAGATAGTATTGGAGGTGTAGGGGGCTGGCTTGTAAGTTTAACTCCCTGTGGAATTATATATAAGAACAGGATTAGAGAAAGAAGTCTGGAGGACTGTGTGGAATTGTGAACTTCAGGAAAGATGCTTGATCTTGTATTGGCTATATCCAAGAACATTTTCCTTGTCTTCTTGTTTCCAGATAAGGGGGAGTGGGGTGAGGATTAACATTCTTGCTTGAGAGGCTTTTGAGAGATGTACTGTAATGCCATTCAGGGAAAATAGGGTTTTGATGAAATGTGGAGAAATCATTTTGAAAAGTGACCAGTCTATACAGTGTTCAGGTTTTTAATGATCATATAGGTTTCTAGTGATAGAGTGGAAATTAGAAGCTGGGATTGTAGAGTTTTAAATTAATCTGTTTATGGAATGTATTTTTTCTGTTTTCTTGTCCTATTGCATTTTGACTTTTAACTTTATTTTAAAATAATTTTAGACTTATAAGTATGGGAAATTAGTACAAAGGATTCCTGTATGCCATTCATATAATTTCCTCAAATGTTGATATGTTATTACATATGCCTTGTGATATTTTGTTTGTATATATGTGTATATATACACACATGCTATATATTTTTCTGAAACACTTGAAAGTAAATGTCAGATATGTTATCTGTTTACATCTAAATATTTCAGTGTATGTTTTCTTAAAAAAAAAAAAAAGACATTCTTTTACAAGCCAATGTGCAGTTATCAAAGTCAGTGACATGAATGTGGTACTTTAATCTATAAATATATTTTACCAGCTTCCCTATTAATGTCTTTTATTGTGGAAAAAAACCCAGCAACTTATTTTTAGATTAGGATCTTAGTCCCTGATCAGCTGTTGTTCTTAATTATTGTGTCTTTTGGTCTCCCTTAATCTGGAACAATTCTTTAATCTTCTTTGTTATGGATTAGATTAATGTTTTGGAAAGATTCATATGAAGTATTTTATAGTATACCCTACAAAGGACCTTTAATTATACTTTGATGCATTGATTTTTAGAACTCCCTGGTTATTATTATCTGAAAGATTTACAGTGATGGTTGTCAAACGGTGATTTCTGAATTCTTTTGTTTCTTCTGCATTTATTCTGTAGAATTCTGTTAGGAAGAACATTTGTAGCCTCCAGTTTACTTATTCATCTCAGTTAGTACGAATTCATGGATTTTAATTTGGTTGATTATACTCTCACACTACCATCGTTTTGAGACTCAGATGATCTCAGAGTTGACCATCTGTTCCTATGTCCTTGTGACAAGTCCTCATCCTTTTTGCGCTTTCCTGCCATCCAGTGGTTAGATGATGTGAACATACCTGATTTCTGCAGTTCAGTGTGGATGGGGGAAGCACCGTCTACACTTCATATGTAGGGCTGCAGTGGAAGAGCAGTGACGGACACAACCATTGTTGCCACGGTAGTTTACTGCTGGTATGCTGGGTGCTTAATGAGCATTTTCTCAGAGTCATTGGTGGAAAGTTTGTGGAGTTTTAGGTTTTTTTTTTTCAGCTAGGCCATAGAATAAAGCAGTTGGAACATTGGTGTTGTGCTGCTGACAGTGCTCGTGCCGTCCTCACTGAAGCTCTGAGGAGTAGATAGTATATGAGCCACTGTGGTGGCTCAATGGTAAAGAGTCTTCCTGCAACGCGGGAGACCCGGGTTTGATCCCTGGGTTGGGAAGATCCCCAGGAGAAGATAATGGCAACCCACTCCAGTGTTCTTGCCTGGAGAATACCATGGACAGAGGAGCCTAGTAGACTAAAGTCCATAGGGTCATATAGAGTTGGACACAACTGAGCAACTAACACATACACACAGATTATGTAGACAAATACATAACGTGATTGACAACTACTTGAAGCCAGAGAGCACCCTGGAGAATACACTTGTCATAGGTGGGAAAGCGGAGAAGGCAATGGCATCCCACTCCAGTACTCTTGCCTGGAAAATCCCATGGACAGAGGAGCCATGGGACAGGAAGGCTGCAGTCCATGGGGTCGTTGAGGGTCAGACACGACTGAGCGACTTCACTTTCACTTTTCACTTTCATGCATTGGAGAAGGAAATGGCAACCCACTCCGGTGTTCTTGCCTGGAGAATCCCAGGAACTGGGAAGCCTGGTGGGCTGCCGTCTATGGGGTCGCACAGAGTCGGACACTGCTGAACTGACTTAGCAATAGCAAATAGCAATAGCAATAGGTGGGAAAGAGACAAAAAGCTTCATGAATCGCTTTGACCTCTAGAATGGGTTTCTTTAGAATATCATCACATTTATGGGATCGGGAGGGAGATGGGAGGGAGGCTCAGGATGAGGAACACATGTAAACCCATGGATGATTCATGTCAATGTACGGCAAAAACCACTACAATACTGTAAAGTAATTAGCCTCCAATTAAAATAAATAAAGAAAAAAATAGAATATCATCACATTCAAATGGATACATACTGATACTGCTTTATGTGTAGTACCGTTAACTGGTTGATGGAAAATAACAGACATCATAGTATCTGGGTTTATGTATGTGACTTTCTTTTCTTGTAAATACAGTAATGGGGTAATAATGATAAAAGTTTACTTAGTGGATGCAAAGTCTGTGGTGATTTTCTTTTTAGTATTATTGAGAAGTTTTACAAATGTCAATTTTCTGACTTGTAGAAACTTGTTTCTTTAAAGTGTAGGTGGAAACCTTTTTAACTTATCACATGCTGTCCTACATTAAGAACAAAAAAAAAATTGTTTCGTACTTTCTTTGATCTCTGTTCTAGAGAACTTAGAAAAAAATACAGAAAAGTTAAAAAAAAAAAAAAACCAAGAGAATAGTTTGCAAGCACCCATGCTAGCCATTTGTCTGTTAACAGTCATTTTGAAACTGCTAACATTTCATCTTACTTCAAATAAGATGAATAATATATGATTTACACACACACACAGTCTTGTTAATTCTTTAACACTGTATCGTGAACATTTCCTGTTTCATCAAGTATCCTTTGGCCTCTCAGTCCTGTCTGATTCTTTGTAGCCTCATGAGATTTTCCAGGCAAGAATAGTGGCACGGGTTGCCATTTCCTCCTTCAGGGGATCTTCCTGACCCAGAGATTGAACCTGGGTCTCTTGTGTCTCCTGTGTTGGCAGGCGGGTTCTTTACTACTGCACCACCTCAGAAGCCCCTTTGGAAGCACCATCTTAAATGGCTGTATTCTATTATGTTGATAACAGTGTTATTCTATTTTGGATAAATAGTATGTTTACAGTTTTCCATTATTATAACACTGTGTTGAACAGCTTTATGAAGAAATATTGTTTCTGATTAGTTTCTTTGGATGTAGTCTTATAGTGTAGTCTTAAAACTTTTCCCAGTCAATCACTGGGCTAAAGTATGTTTTTATAATAATTTTTTTATTTTCATAAAAAGGGATACATAACTATTTTTAAAAATACAGGCAGTATAAGTACAGAAAAAGAAGCAAGTTAGGCACCCAAATCTTACTAGCCAAAAATACCTTAAGTTGACATTTGGTGGATGTCTTTCCATTTGTGCTTATAGACAGGAATAATGTAATAAGAAAGAGATCATACTATTGTTTTTTAAAAGGAGAGTACAAAATACAATTTTGTTTGACTTTAATGGCAAGGAAAGAAATCCTTAAAGAACTGCTGAATTCTAGATAAAGATTTCTTTCCACAGAGTTGTTAAGTTCTGTAGGATTTCACTAAAATTAAAAGAGTATAAAAAGTCAATAAGAAATAGTGCTGCACGGATTCTTCAATATTGCTATACTTTAATGTGGCTTTCCAGGTAGCTCAAGCTGTAAAGAATCTGCCTGCAATGTGGGAGACCTGGGTTCAATCCCTGGGGTGGGAAGATCCCCTGGAGAAGAGCATGGCAGCCCACTCCAGTATTCTTGCCTAGAGAATTCCATGGACAGAGAATCCTGTTGGGCTACAGTCCGTGGGGTTGCAAAGATTCAGACACGACTGAGCGGCTAACATACACACACACACTTTAATATCTGAGATTTAATTCTTTATTATTAAGTACGCTCCTTAGCCAGTTTGGTTGCTTGTACTTGACCTGGTACTGCATTTGCTGGCTTACTTTGGCACATGCAAATAAGTAACTCTTTGGAGAATCCATGGAAGTGATCTTATTTAATTTGATTATGTAAACAGAAGGGAACCTTTCATTGCATGCTGCCATTGTCACTATACTGATCATTGCCGACGCTGGATAGGATATGTTGACCGAAATAAACATGCACAATGTACATGTTGTGAGTTTGGGGACCTTACTGAAGACTGTAGCCTGGGAGAGAGCCCCTCAGCTTAGAGAAACTCCTCAAAGAGGAGAGGGTAAGGGAGGAACCAGAATGTATATGAGCTTTATTTTCTGGGAAAACCCTACAGTGAGGCATAAAAAGATTACTACTGTTCATCACAAAATCAGACATCTGAAGTGAGTGATTTTAGTACTTTCCTGTGGATAGGAAGACGTAAGAATCTGAGATCATTTGAAATGTTTTTTTAGATGTGTATCTTCACTGTCTAAGGGCTATACATCCAAAGTACAGAAAGTTCCCCATCTTTCACCATCCTGAATTCCCCTCAGAGTGCGCGGCCCTTGGGCCACCGCAGTAGCTAATGGCTTGATCCTTGTAGAACTGGAATGGCAGGCCACATTCATTTCTTTACAAATACTGATATGTTAGCTTGTAAAAATCGAAGCATGGAGCTATTTTGAAAGCTCAGAATTTGAATAGTTTTATAAGTTTAAACATCATCATTAAAAATTTCTTCTGCTTATAAAAAATGTGTAGCAGTACTTTCTCCATTGGGTTTTCTAAATTATGGTTCTCAGACTACTTAAGGGAATCATAAACCCTGAAATTGCTCTGTATTATTATTTCCACAGCAGTTTTCTATGTCCTCTAAGTGGATAATCTTTGCTTATTTTATTGCCCACCTTTGACCCAGGCACCCTGCCCAGGAGAAGGGAGAGGTTGGTTGGGAAACAGTTGCTGTGCCAAAGGAGTTGCTGTACCCTGACTGATGTAGAGTGTCAGGGTATAGTCTTGGAATATGGTGGCTTCAGCCTCACCCAAGGTATTGTAAGGTATCTGTAATGAAAGCGTGATGGACAGGATTTTAGGGGGACAGTCCCATGTCTGCCATAGATAACCTAATTGCTTAAGACTACAGCATAGTCGTTAGTAAATATACCTCAAAATGCTGCTTGCATTGTAGAGAGACAAAAACCCAAGTTAGTGACCAGATTTGAAAAATGAGGTTTTTTGTTGCTTTTTTTTTTAAGTAAACTTAAACATATTTTATGTTGTATAACACATATTTTGGTACAAAAGCATGGCAGGCAGGGCTGAAACTACCATCTTCCTGTGATGAAATATATAGACATTTATGGTCTTTTCATGCTGAGTTAATGTGAGCTAGATTGAGAGATTATGGGGAGACTGAGAAGGTACGTGGAGGCTGAGAGGCAGCAGTGCTATGCAGACAGACAACTTGAGATGTAACCAAGTATGAGAAGCTGCCAGTCCAGTTGGTACACAGATTCTTTTCTCCTTTCTTTTTGTCTTTTCTCTCTTTTTCCCCCTTGATCTATGATAATCTGTTGGTAATCTGTGTTACAGAGAAGGCAATGGCACCCCACTCCAGTACTCTTGCCTGGAGAATCCCATGGACGGAGGAGCCTGGTGGGCTGCAGTCCATGGGGTCGCGAAGAGTCGGACACGACTGAGCAACTTCCCTTTCACTTTTTACTTTCATGCATTGGAGAAGGAAATGGCAACCCACTCCAGTGTTCTTGCCTGGAGAATCCCAGGGACGGGGGAGCCTGGTGGGCTGCCGTCTATGGGGTCACACACAGTCGGACACGACTGAAGAGACTTAGCAGCAGCAGCAGCAATCTGTGTTAAGAGCATATCCATTTGTTGCTAAAGAGGCATAATTGTAGGGCAGATTTGTAAATACGTGTTTTCTTAGGTAAGGTCTGAGAAAGCCAAATAGAATTTTGAGAAAACTATTTTTCTGTTGACATAAACATTTAAGAATAAGGTCAGGTACTTGTAATTTGAACTTCCCTGTTGGCTCAGATGGTGAAGAATCTGCCTGCAATGCTGGAAACCAGGGGTCTATCCCTGGGTTGCAAAGATTCCCTGGAGAAGGGAATGACTACCCTCTCCAATATTCTTGCCTGGAGAATTCCATGGACTGAAGCCCGGCAGGCTACAGACCCATTAATTAAAGGATTATGAACACGACTAATGAGTGTAGTATATAGAGCATTTTGTATTCAAAGAGAATAATCTTAGAATCTAGTGTATTTAGGTTGCAGTTTTGGCATATAAAAAGGAATTTAACGGGAGCCTAAATTCTTTTAAAAATAGAAATTTATATAAGATCTTTATCCCATCTGTTTCGTTTCTTTGTTCCTTGGAGGTCTTTGGGATGTAAATATACTCTTTCTCCTTTAACTTCCTAATGCAATAACTAGCTGTTAGAGACTTCAGGATCAGTTCCTGAGCCTGCAATTGCAGCCTGGATCTCAGGTTCCCTGGTGGCTCAGATGGTAAAGAGTCTGCCTGCAGTGTGGGAGACCTGGGTTCAATTCCTGGGTCAGGAGAATCCCCTGGAGAAGGAAATGACAACCCACTCCAGTATTCTTGCCTGGAAAATCCTATGGAAAGAGGAGCCTGGCAGGCTGCAGTCTATGGGGTTGCAAAGAGTTGGACAAGACTGAGTGACTTCACTCGCTCAGAGACTTCAGAGTACTTGGGTTATAGCAAGGTTATTTCTCCAGTCTTTCCGTTTTATACTATTGTGCTGAGTGACTTACATTGCATTTTCTTTTCCTTTTAATCAAGGCTAATTCCAAATACTTTGGAGCTTATTTTCATAGTGTTCAACAAGACAGACATAACATCCAGTTTTGTAGAGCTCTTACTTTAGCTGGGAAAAGAGATTGTAAGTGAATGATTACATAAATACTTTCTATTGTGATAAGAGCTGAGAAGAACAGGGTGCTTTAAGATTGTGTTGTTTTGTTGTTGTTCAGTCGGAAATCATGTCCAGCTCTGCGACCTCATGGACTGCAGCACGGCAGACTTCCTTGTCCTTCACCATCTCCCAGAGTTTGCTCAAACTCATGTCCATTGAGTCTGTGATGCCATGCAACCATCTCATCCTCTGTCATCCCCTTCTCCTCCTGCCTTCAGTATTTCCCAGCATCAGGGTCTTTTCCAGTGAGTTGGCTCTTCACATGGCCAAAGGGAGGCCAAAGCTTTGGAGCTTCAGCTTCAGCATCAGTCCTTCCAATGAACATTTCGGACTGATTTCCTTTAAGATTGACTGGTTTGATCTTGCAGTCCAAGGGATTCTTAAGAGTCTTCTCCAGCACAGTTCAGAAGCATCAGCTCTTCAGTGCTCAGCCTTCTTTATGGTCCATCTCTTGCATCCATAAATGACTACTGGAAAAACCACAGCTTTGACTATACTGACCTTTGTCGGCAAAGTGATGTCTCTATTCTTTAATATGCTGTCTAGTTTTATCATAGCTTTTCTTTCTTTTTTTTTTTAATCAGTTCTCTCTCTCTCTTTTTTTTTAATTTTTTTTAAAATTTTATTTTATTTTTAAACCTCAAACACTGTATTAGTTTTGCCAAACATCAAAACGAATCCGCCACAGGTATACATGTGCTCCCCCTCCTGAACCTTCCTCCCTCCTCCCTCCCCACACCATCCCTCTGGGTCATCCCAGTGCAACAGCCCCAAGCATCCAGTATCGTGCATCGAACCTGGACTGGCAACTCGTTTCATACATGATATTACACGTTTCAATCCCATTCTCCCAAATCTTCCCACCCTCTCCCTCTCCCACAGAGTCCATAAGACTGTTCTATACATCAGTGTCTCTTTTGCTGTCTCGTACACAGGGTTATTGTTACCATCTTTCTAAATTCCATATATATGCGTTAGTATACTGTATTGTGTTTTTCTTTCTGGCTTACTTCACTCTGTATAATAGGCTCCAGTTTTATCCACCTCATTAGAACTGATTCAAATGTATTCTTTTTAATGGCTGAGTAATACTCCATTGTGTATATGTACCACAGCTTTCTTACCCATTCATCTGCTGATGGACATCTAGGTTGCCTCCATGTCCTGGCTATTATAAACAGTGCTGCGATGAACATTGGGGTACATGTGTCTCTTTCCCTTCTGGTTTCCTCAGTGTGTATGCCCAGCAGTGGGATTGCTGGATCATAAGGCAGTTCTATTTGCAGTTTTTTAAGGAATCTCCACACTGTTCTCCATAGTGGCTGTACTAGTTTGCATTCCCACCAACAGTGTAAGAGGGTTCCTTTTTCTCCACACCCTCTCCAGCATTTATTGCTTGTAGACTTTTGGATCGCAGCCATTCTGACTGGTGTGAAATGGTACCTCCTAGTGTTTTGATGTGCATTTCTCTGATAATGAGTGATGTTGAGCATCTTTTCATGTGTTTGTTAGCCATCTGTATGTCTTCTTTGGAGAAATGTCTATTTAGTTCTTTGGCCCATTTTTTGATTGGGTCATTTATTTTTCTGGAGTTGAGCTGTAGGAGTTGCTTGTGTATTCTCGAGATTAGTTGTTTGTCAGTTGCTTCATTTGCTATTATTTTCTCCCATTCTGAAGGCTGCCTTTTCACCTTGCTAATAGTTTCCTTTGATGTGCAGAAGCTTTTAAGGTTAATTAGGTCCCATTTGTTTATTTTAGCTTTTATTTCCAATATTCTGGGAGGTGGGTCATAGAGGATCCTGCTGTGATGTATGACGGAGAGGGTTTTGCCTATGTTCTCCTCTAGGAGTTTTATAGTTTCTGGTCTTACGTTTAGATCTTTAATCCATTTTGAGTTCATTTTTGTGTACGGTGTTAGAAAGTGGTCCAGTTTCATTCTTTTACAAGTGGTTGACCAGTTTTCCCAGCACCACTTGTTAAAGAGATTGTCTTTAATCCCTTGTATATTCTTGCCTCCTTTGTCAAAGATAAGGTGTCCATATGTGCGTGGATTTATCTCTGGGCTTTCTATTTTGTTCCATTGATCAATATTTCTGTCTTTGTGCCAGTACCATACTGTCTTGATAACTGTGGCTTTGTAGTAGAGCCTGAAGTCAGGTAGGTTGATTCCTCCAGTTCCATTCTTCTTTCTCAAGATTGCTTTGGCTATTCGAGGTTTTTTGTATTTCCATACAAATTGTGAAATTATTTGTTCTAGCTCTGTGAAAAATACCGTTGGTAGCTTGATAGGGATTGCATTGAATCTATAAATTGCTTTGGGTAGTATACTCTATCATAGCTTTTCTTCCAAGAAGCAAGTGTCTTTTAATTTCATGGCTTCAGTCACCATCTGCAGTGGTTTTGGAGCCCAAGAAAATGAAGTCTGTCACTGTTTCCAGTTTTCCCCCATCTATTTGCCATGAAGTAATAGGACCAGATCCCATAATCTTAGTTTTTTAATCACAAGCTGGAATCAAGATTGCCGGGAGAAATACCAGTAACTTCAGATGTACAGATGACATCACCCTAATGGCAGAAAGTGAAGAGGACTAAAGAACCTCTTGATGAAGGTAAAAGAGGAGAGTGAAAAACTGGCTTAAAAAATTACGTTAGAGTCCTCATCTACTTTTGAGAGATAGGAAAGATTTTCTTGAGAACTTGATTTTAAGCTAAGATCTGAACAGTGTGTAAAAGTCAACTAGGCAGTGCAGTATGCGTGTTATTTAACAGAGCCTAGAGCCCCTTTTTGGCCTTTGCTGATGGCTCAGCAGGTCAGGAATCTGCCTACAATTCAGGAGACACAGGAGATGCTGGTTCGATCCCTGGGTCGGGAAGATCCCCTGGAGGAGGAAAATGGCAATCTAGTCCAGTATTCTTGCCTGAAAAAAAATCCAGGACAGAGGAGCCTGGCAGGCTATAGTCTGTAGGGTCACAGAGTTGGACACAACTGAGTGACTAATGTAGAACCCCTTTGTAGTATGTGATTATGCTTAATTTTAAGAAGTGAATTTAATGAGTGGATATTTAGGTCAGCAGCCCAGAACCGTCCAGTGTGACAATATAAAATTAGTCTTGTATTCTTTAATCACTCTGTTGCTGTTAATTATGCCTCTCCCTCTTTTTTCTTTCCAAAAAACAGATACAGTTGCTCATTTGTTCTTCAAATATATTTTTTCTGTGGTTACAGTTTCAGATTGTGTCATTTTCAACAGAAGATTGTACATACAGAAACTCAAAGGGGAACTGTTACAATATTATGATGGTATTTTATGTGGAAAAATCTTTTTTTATCCTAGGATATCGTGTTTACCTTAATGTTGTTGCTTCTGAGACATGCCAAACCAGAAATTAGAGGATTTTTGCATTTTGGTTTTACTTATTAAAAATTTAAAAATTCAAATTAATTTATGTTTAGGGTGAAAAGTCAAATAATAGAGGATGATGAAATCTCTTCTCTGCCTGCAGCTCTTTGTAGTTTCTTCTGTATCTTTCCAGAAATCTTGATTGCCTATATATATTACACAGATAATCTTTTTCTCTTCTTTAGGGGGAGGGGAAGTTTGTAGGAAATAGCTTTTAAAAATATTTTGTTGATATACAGTTGACTTGCAATGTTGTGTTTCTTCTTATTTAAAAAACTCAGTTATACTGTGCATAATTTTTTATATTTTTCTTTCAGTTGACAGATCATGAGCAGACAGTAGTGGTTTACAAATAAAATAAAAGCCCTATTTATTTAAAAGACAATTGTGTCTTGATAAAATATCTGTTGATCCTTGGCTTTAAACGTTTGTTTTGCAGACTCCTTCAGGTCAAGGAGACTCTGAAGCTCATGGTGTTATTTGTGGAGCACCATGAAATAATGGTATTCTCTCATATGAGCAAGAAAGGTTTTGACCAGCAGAAATATGCCTGTATTATATTATGAAATATAAAACTGCAACCAGACTTCTGTATTTTCAAAAGAAGAAGCTAAAAATTAGGCATGCTGCTGCTGCTAAGTCACTTCAGTGGTGTCCGACTCTGTGCAACCCCATAGACGGCAGCCCACCAGGCTCTGCCGTCCCTGGGATTCTCTAGGCAAGAACACTGGAGTGGGTTGCCATTTCCTTCTCTAGTGCATGAAAGTGAAAAGTGAAGGTGAAGTCGCTCGGTCGTGTCCGACTCTTAGCAACCCCATGGACTACAACCCACCAGGCTCCTCCATCCGTGGGATTTTCCAGGCAAGAATACTGGAGTGGGGTGCCATTGCTTATTTTCCCATTAATATTTACTTGCTTCTTATGCACTCTTTTCTAATCACTTGCATCATTTCCTGATCACTGCTTTATTGTAGGTTCTCTTTCATTAACGGAAAGGTATGCAGACACTGCAGAAGTTTAGTGGAAAAAATTTGGTGGGGAAATAAACCTAAAATTAAGAAGATTCTGTTAATTTGTTTAATGGTGCATGTGTGCATGAGGAAGACTGCTGAAATTCACTTTTATTGGAACAGAAATCTAGTTCCATTTGCTAAGCATCAGTGTCTTGTGTGAGAAGGCAATGGCACCCCACTCCAGTACTCTTGCCTGGAAAATCCCATCAATGGAGGAGCCTGGTGGGTAGGCTGCAGTCCATGGGGTCGCTAAGAATCGGACACGACTGAGTGACTTCACTTTCACTTTTCACTTTCATGCATTGGAGAAGGAAATGGCAACCCACTCCAGTGTTCTTGCCTAGAGAATCCCAGGGACGGGGAGCCTGTTGGGCTGCCGTCTGTGGGGTCGCACAGAGTCGGACACGACTGAAGCGACTTAGCAGCAGCAGCAGCTTGTGTGACTGTTTTCTGAGCTACTGGTTTTAACACTTGGGTTGTTTGTAGAAATTTCTTAGCACTGGCTATTACCTTACCCCTAGGAGTATAGAAACAGCAGCTTACTTTCTTCTTGGGTGACTAAACTCAGTAGCTTGACTCTACAGCTACAGATTGATTTTATTGTAACCCTTATCTGTTTGCTTCTCAGGTGTTGGATAAGGCAACATTGACTGACAGAAATTACCAGATTTTTTTTCCTAGAGTCCTGTTACCTTAGGGTTAGGAGAAACCCTTATCATCTCCTATTTTTGTAGGCAGGACAAGAATCCCATTAGATGTCGGTTGACTGACCGTGCTATTTTTTTGAGAATGAAAGAAGTGAAGAAAAGTCTAAAATGAGTGGGGCCCTGGCGCAACAGGCATAAAGTGTCCTGGGGAAAACAGCTGTGTGGTCATCCTAGTTATATAACAGTCTTGCCAGACAGTCATTCAAAATCTGCCTGAAAGGATTTGTTGCCCCACAGAAAAGCGAGTATTCTAAAGATGAAAAGGTACTAACTAAAAAGTTTTAAAAATTTTAAATTGAGATAAAGTTTGTCTCGTTGCAACTACTAACTCTTCTTTCCAGCTTTTGCCCTCTGGTACTAAACGTAGTCAGTATATGGCAGTATACAAAATGTATTAGCTCATTAGAAATTAAAAAAAAAAAAAAAGTCACCCCTTACCCCCCTGCCCTTCAATCTTACAGTTCTTCCCTGTGATTAAGTTTCTGTGCTAGAGAAAAAAAATAAAAGACCATGCTGCTGACTAACCCACCAGGCCCTGGTACTGGGTAGAGTTCACTAAACAACATTTTATAGCACATCCATAATTGTTATCTTAGTATGTTTAGAAAACTTTCAGTGAGATCTCTGGCTTCTCAAAAGCAGACTTTCCAGTTATTATCTTAATGTTTTATCACCTTAAGATAGAATAAAGGAATATGTATAGGAGGCATGCCAATTCCAATTAAAGAAACAGTAGTTTATACACAGGAAGGCTAGACCTCCAGCTAGCTAATCATAATGCTTACAGTTTTCTCATCATTAAAAATACTTAATGTACATGTATAATAACTAGCTACAGATATAATCTTCAGACTAAAAAATTGTGTTTTCCTGTACAGCTTTTCATCACTGTGGTCACTGGGTTAAAGATACTTTAATTTTCATGTGCTATTGCCCATATTTTTTTTTTTCCAGGAGGCCCATAAATAGGACAAGCTAGGAGGATAACTTTTGAGGTGATGTGTGGATGGGACACAGAGCCTGGTTCATTACTGTGTATATGTGGGTCCCATTCCACTCTTTGCCTCTTTTTCTGCTGTTTAGGAAGTTGATACAGAATGTAAAATGGAACCATTGAACAGCATAACAGCATGATTAGGGAAAAATTTCTACAAATGTCATTGTCTAATTTGATAAACGTATTATTTAATTTGAATCCTTGTGTGAATTTAGAGGAAAGGCAGTCAGGTGTCGAAAAAATTAAACAGTAGTCTATCTGAGAAAGGAGTAGAGATTCTTCTTGGAGCCAGTCTGAGGATTGTAACTCAGGAGACAGTCTTTCAGAAAGTTCTGATTGCTGTTAAAAGTAAAAGCACAAATGTGTAAGTTTTTGAGACAAAAAGTTAGACGTCAAAGTAACTGGGCTGGGAAGATACCCTGGAGGAGGAAGAAATGGCAGCCCACTCTGGTATTCTTGTCTGGAAAATCACATGGACAGAGGAGCCTGGCAGGCAATAGTCCATGGGATCTTAAAAGAGTCGGACATGACTTAGTGACTAAACAACATATTGATACTTTACATGGTCCAACAAGGTAAGTAGTGGGATCACTGTGACTCCTTTCAGGACCGAGAAAGCAGTGTTACCTCCTGAGGAGTTACCAGATGGAAATTGCTTCTTTGGGGGTGAGCAGGCATTCCTGTGTCTTCTAAGGAGATCCAGTCTAGTCAATAGTGAATGCACAATGCACACGAAAAGGGAAGGGATGGTGACTCAAAACAGCAGAAAAATGTTTATGCTAAAATTTTTCTTGTCCTGCCTTAAAAATAAGTTTGTTTTATCACATTATAGGTTAATCTGTAGAGACACCAAAGATATATAAAAAATTACAGTGTTACATTTAAAGTGAGTTGGAAGTTCTGTGCCGCAGTGGACAGAGACTGTTGACTGAATTACTGGGTTTTACTGTTGACACAGAGCAACTGTTCACTGTATACTATAATTTTGTAAGAATGAAACTGAAGGTGTTAGTAGGGCGGTTGAAATTAATTGGTGTGTTGTATAAGTTCCAAAACTTTATTTCTGAAATCATACGTAAAAATGTCTGTAGTAATTCTTTTTATTGTAGTTATGTGAATGTGTTTTGATAGGTTGAAGAAGAGAGTTGGTCATTCTGGGGAGTGTATTCGATGTGGTAGGGGTGTTTTCTGTGAGGAATTAGGGCAGAGCTGTTTGTCATATAGGGTTTTCTTTTTAGTACAGTTCATCTCCATTTGCAGTATTAATAGTAGATATGGAAAAATGGTTTTCCTTTTTTTTTGGACACCTTCACTATTATTTGTTTGCTGCTGCTAAGTTGTTTCAGTCGTGTCCGACTTTGCGACCCCATAGACAGCAGCCCACCAGGCTCCCCCGTCCCTGGGATTCTCCAGGCAAGAACACTGGAGTGTGTTGCCATTGCCTTCTCTGATGCATGAAAGTGAAAAGTGAAAGTGAAGTCGCTCAGTCGTGTCCGACTCTTAGTGAGCCCATGGACTGCAGCCTTCCAGGTTCCTCCATCCATGAGATTTTCCAGGCGAAAGTACTGGAGTGGGGTGCCAATGCCTTCTCCAATTGTTTGTTTAGTAACACTAATTTCTACATATACTAAATATACTCATATAGGCTAAATTACTAAATATAGGCTATTTCTAAGTATATATCTGTACTTTGTTTGATTTGACTTGTTCATCTGACATTTTTGCTCTTAAAAATGTGGTCAAAGGTGAATGAATGCATCGGGAGCTCTCCTGAGTGCCTTGTAATGGGAAACAGAATATGCTTTATGACCCGAGAGCAGAGTGTTGCTAGTCAAGAGGTTGCTCATTTAGTGCCTACTTAGAAAAGCCCTGCAGGTAAATAAATGTAAAAGCTCATACAGAGTTGACTTTGTGCTTATTTGAATTCACTTTCTGTGAGTGAATTTTGTTTCATAAATTTTGATGCTGTCGACTGAAGAAAAACACATAACCTAAAAATTGCAAGTTATGTTTTATTTGGGGACCTTACTGAGGACTGTAGCCCAGGAGACAACCTCTCAGGTAGGTCTGAGGAACTGTTCTGAAGAGGTTAGGGAGAAGCCAGGATTCGTAGGAGTTTTTTTCTGGGGGAAGGCCAGGGGAGTAGTAGAACATGAGAAGAATACTGGTAATCACAAAAAACAGATGTCTGAAACGAATGATTTTTGTTCTTTTCTGTGTGTGCACATGTGCTCAGTTGCTCATTTATGGCTGATTCTTTGTGATTGCATGGACTGTAGTCTGCCAGGCTCTTCTGTCCATGAGATTTTCCAGGCAAGAATACTGGAGTGGGTTGCTATTTCTTCCTCCAGGGGATCTTCCTGACCCAGGGATCGAACCAGTCCCTCCTGTGTCTCCTGCATTGGCAGGTGGATTCTTTAGCACTGTGCCACCTGGGAAGCCCTTTGTGCAGAAGATGTTAAAGTCTGGGCTTATTGAAATTATTCTTCACATGTGCTTCTTAACTACCTAGGGCCTGTATCCGCTCTTTCACTATCCTGAGTTCCTCTCAGGGTACAGTGGAATATGGTTGGCGGTGTTGGTAGTTTGATGGTGGGCAACCTTCATTATTTGCTGGAATGACAGGCAACGTTTTTCCACAGTGTTATGAAAAAAGTTGTCTTCTTGAGATGATTTTAGGTTGATTTGTTAAAAATTATAATACATTTATGAACTTAAAAAAGTGTTTTGCTAGTGTAATCTCTTACCGCAAGACACATCCAAACAGCAATGAAGTAAATTGACCTCCTGTTTTACTTCACATATTTTAAAAAATTCTTTAGTGACTACTTATTAGACTGAAGCACTGCATAATTTCTGTTTTTGAGTTTATAAAATAAAGTATATTAAATAAGAAGAGTAGAACTAGTATTTGCTAAATGCCTTTTGTGTGTTTGGCATTATGCTAGTTGATTTTCAAATATTATTTTACAGTTCTGTGAGGATTTTGGTTTCATTAGAATTTACATGTGGAGTCACTAAGGTACAGAAAAAGTAAGTTTAGTAAAGCTTATAGAAAGTGGAGTAATAATTTTCATGTTCTGAAATTAAAAATGCATTATATCACAGCATGTAGATTTATTCTCTTGACAAGCTTTTTTTTTTTTTTTTTTTACTATAAAGTAGGAGATGTGCAGCCACATGGCTTGGATTTGGTTCATGGTTTAGCCTTCCTACCTATTGTGATGTTTGGCAAATTACTCTAAGTCTTCATGTCCAGGGTTGTTTTGGTTTGGTTGGTTTGGTTTTTTTTTTCCTTTTTTCTTTTAGCCTGTCAAATGGGGATAATAGTCTTAACAGTCTCTTGTTTGTTGTGAGGATTAAATGAGTTAAACCATAAAGATCTCAGTATATTATCTAGTGTAAATTGGTTGTAATGAAGAACATTTTTCAAAGTTTTATATGCACTGTGACTTATTTTGCTTTATAAGTAATTCTTTTGGTGCTTAGGAAAGCCTCAGAGTATTCCACATTTTTAGAATGTTTATAAATTGTTATTATATTTCATTAATTCATTTTATATAAGATACTAGTATAATAGATATGGTGTTGTGGTTGTATTAGGAGTTTTACTTTTCTTTGCTCTATACAGTGATTAATACGGATTGAGCGAACTTGAATCTGTTTGTTATCATTATCTTTTTTCCTATAAATTCCTAAAAATTTGACCTTTATTCATATTATAAATTATAAAAATTCTAAACTTAATGACTGATTATGTCTCTCAGAAATTTTATTCATCTTTTTAAATGCTACTTTAGCTTGTTTTTAGCTAAAAAAGAAAAACGATTCTTTGCCTGAAATAATCTTTAAAAATAAAAAAAAGTGTGCTTCACATTAATGTTTTCGTTTTCCTTTGTTCTCTCAGCTTCACAATGAAGAGGATAATTCAGAATCATCTGCTGTAGAGCAGCCATCTACTTCAAACCCAACACCACACACCGTGCAGGCTGCTCCTTCAGCATCTGGACGTGAGACTGACTCTTCTCCTCCCCCTTACAGTAGTATTACCGTGGAAGTACCTACAACTTCAGGTATTGTTGCTCTTAGTATGGAACTACTAGTAATGTTTTTAATAACTCATTTTTTTTTTTAACCAGTATGGTTTTGTATAATTATCAAGTCTGTTAATAGGCTTCTCTAGTTTTATGATTTTTTAAAACAAATTTTCCTAAAGGTAGTTTATAAAATAATTTACTCTGTGCCTTATGTGTCTCACTGTTTTAAAAATTAATTTAAAAATGTAGCTTGTCAAGCTTTCTTATGCTTGCTAGAATCCATTTCCAGTGGACTAACCTATATAACTTTTGGAAGAAATATACATACCTATAGATTCATGCACACATATAATGCCAACGGACATGCATGTATTAACATACCCATACCTGTGTGTGTTTACTTGTATAGTCATAAAACCAGGTATTATTCATGATGAATGTGAGTGGGAATGTGGTTAGCGTATGTGAATGGAGGTGAAGGGTGTACATAATGTTTCCCCCCTGCACATGGTAATATTTCTTGAATATAAGACAGTGATTCCCACTTGTTACTGTTTATCTCATACTTTCAGGTCATTCTCAAGAATACCCTCATCTGTTTCTCTGGCCACAATTTATATTTTCCCAGTAATGCTAAGTTAATCATTCTGTGATGGAAGATGCTAAGAGTGAAAGTCCCTTTGCTAAATGCCCCTCTGTTGTAGCTACTATTTGTTAACAGACTACCTCAAACCTGATGGAGTAAAATAACAATCATTATTATCAATTCTCAGAATTTGGAGGGTGAACTTGGCTCCATGATGAAGTTCTCTGCTAGAGTCTCCTGTGATTGTTGTCTGACGGAGGCAATTGCAGGCTTCCTTATTCACACATTTACTGGTTGAGGCAGGCTTCAGCTGGGGCCTCAGCTGAGGCTGTTGGCCAGAACAGCTATTGGTGGCCTCGTCTTGTGGTCTGGGCTCCTCTCTGAATGCAGGCTGGCTTCTAAGAACAAGCGTTCTGAGAGAAAGCCAGATGGAACGGGTTACATTGCCTCAAAAGTCACAGTGCAGGTTGTTAGAAGTGAGTCCGTCAGTTTAGTCTCTCTTCAGGATTACTGAAGAATTAGTCTCCGCCTCTTCATGGGAAGTGTTTCAAAGAGGAGACTGTTGTTTAAACCACCACAGCTGTATGCAGCCTCAGCCTCTTGGCCACCAGGCCTGCTGCTTTGACAGTCTTCCCTAGTTCAGTAAATGGCTCCAGCAGGCCAGAAACTGGGGAGTCAGCCTTTTGGTATCTTATTATAAAATCATGTGGTTTTCTCCTTCAGTTTTTGTTGTCATGAAATATTTTATTAATTTTATTAACATATTTTTTCTTGAAGCTAATCCATCCCTATATGCTTGGACTTTTTGTCATCATGTTCCAGTGTTTCCTAGATTTGAACTCATTAATATTTTAGTGTTTTTGCAGCTTTTTGCATGTGATCTGTAACTTTATGTGCTGTCTTTTTGGTATGGAAAAAGCAGACTTTTGGAAAGCAAAGTTGAAAGCAAAATTTTATGAAAGCAACATGAATTGAGAAGCTTCTCATTTTTCTATGATGTATAGTAGTTTTGATAAAGTAGCATGATATTTTTAAAGGTTAGGTGAATTTCAACTGTGAAACAAGTGAAGCCTGTTACCTAGATGTTCAGTTATTCTCACCATCTCTTTTGTGATTCCTGGTCTTTTAAATTTTTTCACCTGTGCTAAAAGGCCATCCCTGACTAATTGAGAGTAAAAACTGAGTAATTCTAGAATTTTGGGTCTCTGCTTAATGAAAGCTATTATACTATTTTTCTTTAGCTTTTTGGTCAATGTTATATTTTAGGTATGGACAGTGCCTGTTTTCTGTGGAGATTATGTTCTTCAGTAGGTCACTTTATGACTTTTTATAGATCTGAGCAATATCAGTTATAAAAGGTGACATATGTATATAATGCTTCACTTTTTACTGAGTCCTCTTGAATACTGTTCTATTTTATCCCATAATAGCAAGTAATAGCATTGCTGGGTCAGCTTCATAGATGAGAAAGTAGAACTTAATAAGACTTAAGTGATGTGCTTGAGGGTACACAACTTCCAAGAAGGAGGGCTAGGGTTGGAACTCCCCGGACTTAACATTCTGTGGTTGAGAACCAACCTCTGCCTTAAAGGGGAGAATAAAAGGAAGTAAAATTGACAAGTGAAAATTAAAGATGCTTCTTCCCAACTTTTACCTGTTATTGGCAGAGGTATTTTTTCTATCATGGATGTTAAAACCTTTTAAAAACTTACATTATATATATTTTTAAATTAGAGAATAATTGCTTTACAATGTTACATATCTAGTTTTAAGGTGAAGGATCTCATTACCTTGGATAATATATGCCAGTGTTCCAGGTTTTTAAATAAATATTTATTTATCTTATTTTTGACTGTGCTGAATCTTCATTGCTGCGTGGGGGTTTTCTCTAGTTGCAGTGAGCAGGGGCTACTCTTCAGTGTGGTGTATGGGCTTCTCATTGTTGTGTCGCCTCTTGTTGCAGAGCAGGCTCTAGGGTGCTTGGGCTTCAGTAGTTGTGGTACACAGGCTTAGTTGGCCCAAGGCATGTCAGATCTTTCTGGACCAGGGATTGAACTTGTGTCCTCTGCAGTGCAAGGTGGATTCTTAACCACTAGACCACCAGGGAAGCCACCATTGTTTCAGTTTTAAAAGTTTATAATTTTAATGTTATTGCTTTAAACTTGATAATCATTGTTTTTACTGAAGTTTTACTTCCACTTTAGTCCTCAGAACTAAAGAAATCTATTTACTTGACTGTGTGCAGTGTTTTTACATCCTAATAATAAGTCTCTTCTAAGAATTTGTGACTCTTGTGCCTTTTGTTGGATAACATTCAGTATTATGCTGCTGCTCACCACTTCCTGTTATTAAGTTAAAAATTGCCTAATTTCAGACCCTTAGCTCTTATTGATAGCATTAAAAATACTTATTTTTAAAACCTATAGACATTAAAACACAATAGGAAAAATTTTGCTGGAGTGTAGTGTGTTTTCATGTTGAAAATGCAAGAAAGTCTGATAAAGATAGGTAAAATTATAAGCAATATAGAAAATGTGAAAATGCTATCATTATAATGGAGGAAATCACAGAAGTAGTGTTAAACACTATGGTATGTACTACTTTTAGAATCTGCCTATTATTTATGTCAGGAATTCTAGCACATCTTAGTCGACTGATTGACCTATGTGTATGATTACACGAAAGTTGGCAATAAATGTTGCAGCTTAAAAAAAATAGTTTGTTGTAGTATACTTCTGGAGAGCTTAAAAATTGGAAAAGGACAAACTCTTCCAAAAAAAGAAAACCTAAGGAGATAGGTAGATGCAGGGAAAATGGGAGAAGGGATAAGAGTGAATAAGAGTTAAAAAGCATTAATCTTTTAGCAAAGAGAAATACTGAGTTTGCTTAGGAGTTGCTAAAATTGACCCATGTAGAAAATTAACGTCATGTATTAGTGGAACAAAGTTTTTGGAGTCTGGAAATTTCTGGGTTCTGCCACTTCTTGATTGTGTGATCCTGGGCAAATCACCTAACTTTTCTGAACCTCAGAGTTGCTGAGGTTAATGTATTTAGAAGTGGTATAGGAGGTGGCTAGTGCTATTTCAGTGTATGTGTGTTTTTTTTTTAACTATCATTCCTGCTGTTTTTACTTTTTTTGACTGTGAGATTATGGACAGATAAATTCTCTGAGCACAGCAAGTGGGCACACAGAGCATGTTCACAGTGAGTTTCTTACCTCTTTTGTGTTGCACTCATTTTCAGAGTCTTCTTCTTGATGCTCTTGCTTTGTGTATCAGTCTCTGGATGGTATTTATCAGTCCTTTCTCAATAAATACAGGACTCTAAGAATATGATGTAGTAATAATTTATATGTTATACAGCTTATAATGTAGGACTACAAATAGCAGTGATCATCCTCTGGCATTCTGTAACTTGTTAAATTGTATTATGGCTATAAAAATGTCATTAGTTTGTTTTAATGGTTATCTTTTTTAAAACCCTTTCCTTCAGATACAGAAGTTTACAGTGAGTTTTATCCTGTGCCGCCTCCTTACAGTGTTGCTACCTCTCTTCCCACGTACGATGAAGCTGAGAAAGCCAAAGCTGCTGCCTTGGCAGCTGCAGCAGCAGAAACATCTCAAAGAGTAAGACAGTGTTATCATTTCCTTTTGAGAATAATATCCAAGATAGTTCTCTGTGTCCTTTTTTTTTTTTTTTGTATTTTCTGTACTGCTGCTCATTTGTGTCATCGTGTTTTGGCACTCTCTGAGTGAAATAATACCTTCTGCATTCCTTGACCCACCTCATTTCTGTTTCTGTTGGTCTTTTCCTGCACCCTGTCTCAGACTGTGGTCATCTAGGTGTTCTTTTTACCACTAATGTATCATTTTCTAAACTTGATTTCAGGCATCTCCTGCACTAAGACTCATCCCTCCCACCCTTTCCCCTGCCATCCCTCTGACTTGCTCATGCAAGTTACCCCCACCCTGTTGACCTCTTCACTGTTAATGAAGTGTCTTTAGTGTCTTTACTTCCTTTCTTATGTAGTTTAGATTCTGTGGTCCATAACTATAATTATAAATCATTATTTTCTATTCATTTTTTATACATTAGCACAGCCAGTCCAGTGACTCTATGAGTGAACTCACAGTAGGTTAAAACACTCACAGGCAAATCTGGGTTGGTCTCTTGTGGGCTTACTGCTCCTTTCTCCTGGGTCCTGGTGTGCATAAGGTTTTGTTTGTGCCCTCTAAGAGCCTGTTTCCCCAGTCCTGTGTAAGTTCTGCCAGCTCTGTGGTGGGGTTAATGGCAACCTCCTCCAAAAGGGTTTCACCATACCCAGGTCTGCTACACCCAGAGATCCTGCCCCTGCAGCAGGCCACTGCTGACCTGTACCTCCGCAGGAGAGACTCAAACAGTCAAAAGCAGGTCTGGCTCAGTCTCTGTGGGGTCTTCTGGTGAGGACAAGGTTTTGTTTGAGCCCTCCGAGCATCTCTGGCAGGCATGGGTTTGATTCTAAACATGATTTTGCCCCTCCTTCCATCTTGCTGGGGCTTCTCCTTTGCCCTTTGACATGAATGAAGTATCTCTTTTTAGTGTCTGAGGAAGCCTTACAAATGGTTGTCTAAGGAGGCCTTACAAATAGCTGAGAGAAGAAGAGAAGCTAAAGGCAAAGGAGAAAAAGAAAGATATACCCATTTGAATGCAGAGTTCCAAAGAATAGCAAGGAGAGATAAGAACGCCTTCCTCCGTGGTCAATGCAAAGAAATAGAGGAAAACAGTAGAAAGGAAAAGACCAGAGATCTCTTCAAGAAAATTAGAGATACCAAGGGGACATTTCATGCAAAGATGGGCACAATAAAGGAAAGAAATGGTGTGAACCTAACAGAAGCAGAAGATATTAAGAAGAGGTGGCAAGAATACACAGAAGAACTATACAAAAAAGATCTTCATGACCCAGATAACCACAATGGTCTGATAACTCACCTAGAGCCAGAGCCAGACATCCTGAAATGTGAAGTCAAGTGGGCCTTAGGAAGCATCACTAGGAACAAAGCTAGTGTAGGTGATGGAATTCCAGTTGAGCTATTTCAAATCCTAAAAGATGATGTTGTGAAAGCGCTGCGCTCAGTATGCCAGCCAATTTGAAGAACTCAGCAGTGGCCACAGGACTGGAAAAGGTCAGTTTTCATTCCAATCCCAAAGAAAGGCAATGCCAAAGAATGTTCAAACTACTGCACAATTGCACTCATCTCACATGCTAGCAAAGTTATGCTCAAAATTCTCCAAGCCAGGCTTCAAGAATACATGAACTGTGAACTTGCAGATGTTCAAATTGAATTTAGAAAAGGCAGAGGAACCAGAGATGAAATTGCCAACATCCGTTGGATCATCGAAATAACAAGAGAGTTCCAGAAAAACATCTACTTCTGCTTTATTGACAATGCCAAAGCCTTTGACTGTGTGGATCACAACAGACTGTGGAAAATTCTTCAAGAGATGGGAATACCAGATCTTACCTGCCCCTGAGACATGTGTATGCAGGTCAAGAAGCAACAGTTAGAACTGGACATGGAAAAACAGACTGGTTCCAAATCAGGAAAGGAGTACATTAAGGCTGTATGTTGTCCCCTTGCTTATTTAACTTACATGCAGAGTACATCATGAGAAGCGCTGGGCTGGATGAAGCACAAGCTGGAATCAAGATTGCTAGGAGAAATATCAATAACCTCAGATACGCAGATGAGACCACCCTTATGGCAGAAGATGAAGAAAAAGTAAAGAGCCTCTTGATGAAAGTGAAAGAGAAGAGTGAAAAAGTTGGCTTAAAACTCTGCATTCAGAAAACGAAGATCATGGCATCCGGTCCCTTCATGGCAAATAGATGGGGAAACAATGGAAACAGTGAGAGACTTTATTTTTTTTTGGCTCCAAAATCACTGCAGATGGTGACTGCAGCTGTGAAATTAAAAGACACTTGCTCCTTGGAAGAAAACCTATGATAAACCTAGACAGCATATTAAAGAACAGAGATACCACTTTGCCGACAAAAGTCTGTCTAGTCAAAGCTATGGTTTTTCCAGTAGTCATTTACGGATGTTGAGAGTTGGACCATAAAGAAAGCTGAGCGCCAAAGAATTGATTCTTTCGAACTGTGGTGCTAGAGAAGACGCTTGAGAGTCCCTTGGACAGCAAGGAGATCCATCCAGTCAATCCTAAAGGAAATCAGTCCTGAATATTCATTGGAAGGACTGATGCTGAAGCTGAAATTCCAGTACTTTGGCCATCTGATGTGAAGAACTTACTCATTTGAAAAGATCCTGATGCTGGGAAAAATTGAAGGCAAGAGGAGAAGGGGACGATCGAGGATGAGATAGTTGGATGGCATCACCGATTCAATGGACATGAGTTTGAGTAAGCTCTGGGAGTTGGTGATGGACCAGGGAAGCCTGGTGTGCTGCAGTCCATGGGGTGGAAAAGAATTGGACACAACTGAGCAATTGACCTGAACTGAACTGAACTGAGGTTAAAACACAAAGAAAGAATTTACCAGGCCTACAAACTTATGTTTGTCAACTCACTTTTTTTTTTTCCTGTCCTTTGAACACATGCCACCCCAGAATTTGGGAATGATGATCAAAGATTCCAGCACCCTTTCTCCCCCATCTTCCCTGTCTTAGTAATTGAGTCAGTGATAGATGCATATGTTATTTCCTGTTCTGGTAAAGGAGTGGCTATCTCGATAAAAGGGAATGAGATATATGTATGCTATTATTCTTCAGTCATGTAAAAAGTGGGGAATTACTTGCATTTTACTGTGGCTGCAAGCAGGACTAGAGTTTGTTACCTTTTTTCCTTGCCTTAGACTTTAGAGGTGTCATTTCAAATCTTGGATTCATCCCCATTCTGTTCAGGAAAAGAACACAAAATATCATGTCATGGAGGAAAGCTGGAATGAGGTGAGGGGCCAAGGCGGGGAGGAACGTGTTTGTATGTGCAGCATTCTCACCCTGCCACCAACAGGCCAGTGCCCAACAAGTAGATTGTCTGATGGGTGAGCGGTCAGGTTTCTTTCATCAGTCACAACCGTCTCCACACCTCCTCCCACTCCCATCCTCCAGCACACACAGAGTTAAACATCATCATAAGTAGTTTTGGGCACATAAGTAAAGATAGTAAACTGCAAATTTATTATTGATGCATTTTCCATCTGAGAGTTAAGTAAGTTTCTGTTAAGACCATGGCATAAATATACTCAGTCATAAGGATTTTTGATGTTGGGAGGAGAGAATTATAGAGCAGGAGGACAGATCTGTAAGGTGTGGAGTTTTTATTAGTGCATGTGTGTTTATGTACGCGTTTGTATATACATGCACACACTCTCTTGGTGACGTGGGACAGTGGCTCCTTTTCTCAGAGAATGTCTCCCTGGGGACTTTGGAAATGGCAAAGGTCTTTAGGGCTTACCTGGTGGCTCAGATGGTAAAGAATCTGCCTGCAGTGCAGGAGACCCAGGTTCGATCTCTGGGTTGGGAAGATCCCCTAGAGAAAGGAATGGGTACCAACTCCAGTAAAGGATGTTAAGGACCTTACGTCCTCTGTTACCCTAACTTCCACTCTATTGGATCAAAACTAAAGAGAAAGTAGGAGTCATTAAGTCTTGTTCTCTGTGTCTTGAGATAGAAGTAATTTTACCTTTTGGAGAGAAAACTGAAGTGTTACTGTTAGAACCCCTCACTGTCGTCATTTCCAGTGTCTTGTTTTAGAAAGTAATTTGATTCTCTGCCTGAATTGGAATATGCCCATAAAGAAAAGTTTTCTGTTTTTACTTGTTTCTGAGACCATTTTAACTCTAGCTTGTGAAGATTGTGGAAAATTTTATGGAAAGTAGAAACAGAGTTGTACAAAGAAACTAACTTTGACCCTTGTAAAAAGTCTTTCAAATTTGTCTGTTTCTGTCCCCCTGCTCCAGCACCCTCTTTCTGCAGCTTATCATCGAGTATGAGTTTCTGCAGCTGATTCGGGTAAAAAACTGATCTGATTAGCACTTGACTACTTCAGTTGTAAATAAATCTCAACTGGATTAACTGAAAGTTTATTTCTTAAACCCAGTTTCACTGGGGGAATGTAGGTAGTCAGGACACTTGGAAACAATTTTCTGCTGTTTCTTATTTTTATTGTGTAGGGTTGCAGGTATGATTATGTGATGACTCAGTAGATTTACTGAAATGCATTATTCATTTTTAATATTTCTATGAAAAATAGAAAGAACTAAAGAGCCTCTTCATGAAAGTGAAAGGGGAGAGTGAAAAAATTGGCTTAAAGCTCAGCATTCAGAAAACTAAGATCATGGCATCTGGTCCCATCACTTCATGGGAAATAGATGGGGAAACAGTGGAAACAGTGGCTGACTTTATTTTTCTGGGTTCCAAAATCACTGCAGATGGTGATGGCAGCCATGAAATTAAAAGGTGCTTACTCTTTGGAAGGAAAGTTACGACCAACCTAGACAGCATATTAAAAAAGCAGAGACATTACTTTGTCAACAAAGGTCCATCTAGTCAAGGCTATGGTTTTCCAGTGGTCATGTATGGATGTGAAGGTTGGACTGTGAAGACAGCTGAGTGCTGAAGAATTGATGCTTTTGAACTGTAGTGTTGGAGAAGACTCTTGAGAGTCCCTTGGACTGCAAGGAGATCCAACCAGTCCATCCTAAAGGAAATCAGTCCTGGGTGTTCATTGGTAGGACTGATGTTGAAGCTGAAACTCCAGTACTTTGGCCACCTGATGCGAAGAGCTGACTCATTGGAAAAGACCCTGATGCTGGGAAAGATTGAGGGCAGGAGGAAAAGGGCACGACAGAAGATGAGGTTGGATGGCATTACTGACTCAATGGACATGGGTTTGTGTGGACTCCGGAAGTTGGTGATGGACAGGGAGGCCTGGCGTGCTGCAGTTCATGGGGTTGCAAAGAGTTGGACATGACTGAGCGACTGAACTGAACTGAACTGATGAAAAATATTTGAATTTCACATAATTCACTTTATAAACTTTTAAACATGGCTTGCCACTTAGTCTCATCTTATAAGCATATAGTGGATAGGATTCATTTTTTTGTACCTTGTTTAAAATTCTATGTGAGTACAATTTTGACACAAAAGCTAGCACTTGATAAATTCTGCACAACCCCAAGACTGTTTCTAATACCTAGCTATTACCTAGCACATCCTTGGTGTTTAAGAAATAACAGTTAATTAAGTTAATGAATGCTTTCTTTAAAATAGCCAGTGTGGGAAATTAGAAAAAATATAATTGTTGTCCTAAGACAGCTGTTTGTTTTAAATTTTTTCTTAAAAAGTCTTCTAAGTCAAAGTTTAATGTAATTGAAATTATTGTGTAGCTTCCATCTTTTATTTTTTAAAGCATTTTATGTATTTTCTGTTATGTTAATGGTTGAGTGAGATTCCATGGAATCAATATATTCTAATATAGGGCCCATTCCTCTTTAGTGAACAGTTAGAATCTTTTCAAGAGTGTGTTTTCCAGTGTTAATGTTGTAAAGGATATCTTTGTGTATATGTCGCCTATCTTTGTAAAAAATGATGTCCCTATGGTAAAATCTCTTGGACTGGACTGGTGTTTCAGGAGAATATGAAATATTTTATGCTTGCCATTATATTGACTGTTTTTTTGGAGCTCCTACTATGCTTTAGTGTTTATTTTCTTGAATTAGCTTAAAATGATAGAAAATTTATTAATATGTATTTAATCATTGCTAGTGATTACACTGACCATCAGAAGGTTGCCTTGGATATAGAATTGGAGAATTTAAGGGATCTTTTTGCCTAAATAATGAGCAGTATGGTTTTGAAAATCTTTTTTCTTCAGGAAAACAATATATATAGTGAGACAGCCATGCTTGGATGGAAAGAACATTGGTGTCCTGGGTTCAAGTGCTGCCTTGACCTAGCTAATTATGTGATCTTGGGCAGGGTACTTAGCTTCTCTGAGCTCTGTCTGTACCAACACAAAGTTGAAACAAAACACCCAGGAGAGATTATGTGTATGTAACAACGGAGATAATATATTTGTAGATCAGGTCATTCCATGGGGTCGCTAAGAGTTGGACACGACTGAGCGATTTCCCTTTCACTTTCCACTTTCATGCATTGGAGAAGGAAATGGCAACCCACTCCAGTGTTCTTGCCTGGAGAATCCCAGGGACGGGGGAGCCTGGTGGGCTGCCGTCGCTGGGGTCGCACAGAGTCAGACACGACTGAAGCGACTTAGCAGCAGCAGCGGCATGTCACTTATTTGTTAAAAATTCTGTAAGACCTCCTAGTTCACTCAGTAAAACTCAGGGTCCTTTCGTGGACTCTCTGACATTTCTTCCTGTTTGCTTTCAGTGGTTTCAGCCATGTCAGCTTCCTTGCTATTTCTGTAACATGCCAGGTCTGATTCTATCTTAGGACCTTGGCACTGGCTTGTCCCTCTGCCTGAAACACTCCTCTGTGAGATATCTGTATAGCCACCGTACCTTACCTCTCCTTTCGATGTATAATAATTTATTTCATTGGTCTCAGAATTATCAATGGTCTGAGATTTTACCCTACTTGCAAGCTGTCTGATTAGCTTGTCACAGTTTGGTGGATGCTCACTGAAGACATCAGACAGAAACTTTATTATTCACAGCAGCAGTAGTAGTCGGAGTATTATCATTTGCTCGCCAGTTTCCCAAGCTTCAGGTCCCACAGGGCAGCTCAGACAAGGCCAGTGATGCCTCTAGTTGCAGTGTGGAACCCTGAGTTTAGGGGAACCCAATATTTTCTAATGGTCAACAAGCACACCTACCTCTCTGCTCTGGTGAAAGTCACTCAGTCATGTCTGACTGTTCGTGACCCCATGAACTGTATAGTCCAGGAATTCTCCAGGCCAGAATACTGGAGTGGGTAGCCTTCGCCTTCTCCAGGGGATCTTCCCAACCCAGGGATTGAACCCAGGTCTCCTGCATTGCAGGCGGATTCTTTACCAGCTGAGCCACCAGGGAAGCCCAAGAGTACTGGAGTGGGTAGTCGATCCCTTCTCTAGGGGATCTTCCAGACTCTGGAATGGAACCGGGGTCTCCTGCATTGCATGCAGATTATTTACCAACTGAGCTATCAGGGAGCCCTGCTCTGGAGGGAGATACTGTTTGTCTGCCTCAAAGCTGTATACTATATAAACATCCTTGAAAAGATAATACACAGCCAGTGCCTCTACCTGGAAGATGTAGAAACATAGAAGACTCACAGATAATTGTTTCCTGACAGTAGCCCACTACTGATGGGCATTTATATTTTGTCTAATTTCTTACCTTTATTAACATTGCTGCAGTGAATTGTCTTTAATACATCATTTCTTACAAGTGATTTTCAAGAGCTGGAGTTATTGTGTCAAAGGATGTATACATTTTAATTTTTGATAAATATTGCCAGATTGCCAACCATGGAGTTTGTATCAGAATTCACTGTTGATTATGAAAAATCCTTTCTCACTTTGACACTAAGGTAGCAGTGTCACATCTTTCTTTTGTGGTGATATTTTCATTAATACAGTGTTACTCAGTTTTTATCTTTTTTATTTTCTCTTTCAAAGTTACTCTTTTCAAGGGTGCCCATGGAAACTAATAACTACTGACATTTTTTGAGTACTTCTTATGTGCCAGACGTTGTATCATCTCATTTTGCTTATACATTACATTGAGGACATTAGACTTTATTTAAATTTTTATCTTTTCACTTAAGGTAATAAAGTTGTAATTAGTTTAGTGAACTAATCTAATGGTGAATTTTTTACAGATTCAAGAGGAAGAGTGTCCACCAAGAGATGACTTCAATGACCCAGACCAGCTCAGAGTGGGTAATGATGGGATTTTCATGCTGGCATTTTTCAGTAAGTAATATTTCATTTCCAGACCTTTTTCTTGCAGGTGTTAGTTGTGTGTGTATTTAAAGTAATGTGGGCAGTGAAGGAAGACAAGTATTGTCAGTGTGTGTTACATTGTTTAAAATGTAAATTGCTCTTGATATTGAACTAACTGATCATATGTTATGATGCAAGTCCTTGAATTTGTTCAGCACCTAGCAGGTAACTTTATATTGCAGTTATTATGCTGGATGCTTACTATATAGAGATGCATATAAGCATATTGAAAGCTAGATATGTTTTTGTATGTGAAATTCTACATGTCCATTTGGGGCCATAGGAATATGTATAATGAAATGGTAAATTCTGTTTTTGGAACAGAGGACATCCACTTGAGTGTCTTAAAACAGGAGGTAGTCTGGGCAAATGGGACAATGTGATTTGAGACACAGAAATATGAGTTTGTCCTATTTGTGGAGAATGGTGAATCACTAGAAGACCAGAAACCTGAGTAATAGTTATTTTAACATTTTGCAACATTCTTAATTTAGCATTGGACTTTATAAAGTAGATTATGCTTTAAGAAGACTTCATTATAGTCTTCATTATTTCAATTCCTAACTCAGGAATTGGCACATAGTACACTCAGTAAATAATAATGTGACACTCAAACTGTTTAAATTACTAAAATAATTCTTAGATTTATCAGATTTAATAGGATAAATAAATTTATCAGATTATGATAGGGTTAATTTCTGCCCTCAACTAGTTAAGTGATCAAGCTTTCATACCTTCTTTGATAGCATGCTGACTTAATGTATTTCAACTGTATAGTTAATTTTAATAATAAAACTGAGGAATGTTTTACCTAAAGTACCACATTCAACTTTAATAATAGGCAGTATAGAAAATACATACTTCCCGAGTTGAGTTACTTCTAAGTCTAAAAATTCAGTTACCTTTTCCTCCATTTTGAAATGGTTTCTTGCTTCTTTTCTTTCTTTCATTTCATCTTCTGAAGAATAGAAGTATCAGAAGTATGTGGGTGGATGTGCAGGCAGTTTTATTTTCCTCTTCTGATTTACTAAATTATATTCAGGTTGGCAGTCAGATAATGTATATGCAATATTTATATCCTGTGGTTTTAGTTACAGTTTGTCATTAGATATGTTAAGTACGGGACTTCCCTGGTGGCTCAAACGGTAAAGAATCTGTCTGCAGTGCAGGAGACCTGGGTTTGATCCCTGTGTTGGGAACATCCCCTGGAAGGAAACAGCTACCCCACTCCAGTATTCTTGCCTGGAGAATTTCATGGACAGAGGAACCTGGTGGACTACAATCCTTGGGGTTGCAAAGAGTCGAACACGACTGAGTGATTAATGCACACATGTTTAGTATGATGAAAAGGAAAATCACACTTTGGCTACAAAATAATTCTTCTTTGTACTATTAGTGTAGTAAACCTTAATTTTTTTCTTAGTTCAACTGGTAATTCTTTATATTAATAACAGGCTTCCCACATATTTTCTTTATAAAAAGAGTAGCGTAAACATTAATTCCTTTCGTGGTTGTCTTTTAAGAAATCTTAATTGGTAAAGGAAGAATTTAAATTTATTGTAGTTACTTGTAGTATAAATACCTGTTTCTTAGAAATAAAAACATGTTATTTGACACCATCTAATTATTTGACTTGAGCTTAGTTATCATCTCTGCATTTCTGTACACTTAACTGTGCTATCTTCTTCTCAATCTGTGTTTTTAGGTCTGAAAGCATTTTCCTGATACACCATTGTTGTAAATGCACAGTAACCTAGGCACTTGGTTGGCTCTGTTTTTGGTCAGTGGTGGTATATTAATTGATATGAATGTAAATGTTTACATTTAATGTGTTAATGTGAATTATCTGCCTATTATTACAGTTTTACTAAATTAAGTTTCTACAATTTATATCTTTATGCTTCCTATTAGAATAGGAATCTTTGTAGACAAATATTGCACTGATATTTTAAGAGTAAGATTATATAAATTGTCACCTTCATTTCCTTATACATTTCTTTGGGTAAAGGCTATAGGCCAGTGCTTCGGATTTATTTGTAGTCACTGCCATCTAGTGGCTGTCTACAAATTGCAACATGCTACATTTTCCACACAGTAAACTATACAGTAGCTAGGCAATGGCAACCCACTCCAGTACTCTTGCCTGGAATATCCCACGGACAGAGGTGCCTGGTAGGCTACAGGTCCTGGGGTCGCAAAGAGTCGGACGTGACTGACAACTTTACTTTTACTTTTCACTTTTCACTTTCATGCACTGGAGAAGGAGATGACAACCCACTCCAGTATTCTTGCCTGGAGAATCCCAGGGACAGAGGAGCCTGGTGGGCTGCCGTCTATGGGGTCGCACAGAGTCGGACACAACTGAAGCGACTTAACGGTAGCAGCTAGTTGAGCATGACTTAGTGACTAAACAGCAACAAACTATTGTTTAGATTCTGTTCTGCTGTCTATTTCTAAGGTCTGGAAATAGATTTTCTTTAACATGGTTTATAATTTAAACATTTCAGATTATATAAGTTGTGCAAATAAAACTGTAGTGATTTTCAGGAAGAATATTTCAATTTAAACCTTTTGTTGGTTTAATTTTACTTTCTGTGTTTTCACCATCCACAATTCAGTCTCTTACTACATGTAACCTTAAAGTTTACATGTAAATTTGGTAAGATAATTGCTTGCTCATGTCCAGAAAATGCAAAGAAAGAAATGTGTATATTCCCTGATGATGCTTTGCTTCTCGTAATCCTTTGAAGTGTCACCGCTCTGAGCCTACTTTTAACAGATTTTCTCTCAAAGGGAATGAAATAGAAGTCAGTTATACGTCCGTTAGTTAAAAGCTAGAAATTAAGGTTTGGTTCATTGGATAAGTGACATTCTGTGGAAACTACCTTGAACTCTCGTGCTTAAAAATGTAATCTATATTCTACTTAGAAAACTTTTCTGAGATATATCCTTTTGTACCATGTGTGAGTCTTCATATCAGCATGCTACCATAATAATTAATCACTTGGATTATTCCCATTTTAGACTTGAGGGAAACATAGTTAAAGAGATACTAGGTTATTTGTAAGTTGGGCTTCCCTGGTGGCTTAGACGGTAAAGAGTCTGCGCTGCAGTGCTGGAGACTCGGGTTCAACCACTGGTCATGAAGATCCCCTGGAGAAGGAAATGGCACCCCACTCCAGTATTCTTGCCTGGAAAATCCCATGGATGGAGGATCCTGGCAAGCTACAGTCCATGGGGGTAGCAAAGAGTCTCATACGGCTGGGCTACTTCACTTTCACTTTCAAGTAAGTTTAAAAAGAATTAGAAAGTTGTTTTGAAATGTGAATTCTGATTTGTAGGAAATTCTTCTGGTTCCATTCTGCATTCCCACCAGCAGTGAATGAGTGTTCCTATTGCTCCGATCCTCATCAGCATTTGGTACTGAGAGTTTAAAAAATTTTAGAAATCTAATAGTTATGTGGTGGTATCTAGTTGTGGTCTAATTTGCATTTCCCCAGTGATTAGTGATATTGAATATCTTTATTCAGTAAGTACTTTCAAGTACCTACCATGGATGAGTCATATAAGCGATAGTTCTTAAAGAGGTTATCTGGGTACCACACATTGATTGCCTTGTTAGGCATCAGTGACTTACTCTCTTCATATAAAGCTAGGTTTTTATACAGCTTTGGGCTCATGCATTGTAATTTGCATCTAGAAAGGGGAGATATATAAGAGTTATAACTGTACCTTAAGAAACTCATAATATTTGTGAAGTATTAAATTTTATTGAATTTGTTCTGTTTATAAGGAAAATAATTTTTTGGTCATTTCGTTGTTTGTAGTTTATTGGAAATGTCTGAATATTAATACGTTGTTAGCTTCATGTTTTTCTCAACTGTTGATAGTTTAAATAAAGAGAATTGCATGAGGATAAGACAAATTTGCCTTTATGCAGTTCAGAATCAAGTATAGTAAAATCAATTATTCTTTGGGAATTTACTGTATTTGAAATGTGGTGTATTTATATATAATGAGGATTTTTCTTTGATAAAATTAATAAGTGTTTAATGTTAGTATTATATTGGTGTTCATTCATTTGTAATATTCACTTGTTTGTTTTCAGAGCAAGTATCAAATTGTTTAAAATGTAAACATTTTAAACTTTTCATTTTTGAACTAATTTCAAATTTAGGAAGAAAAATGCAGAAACAGTACAATTGGCATATAGCTTTTATCCAGCTTTTCCAAGTGTTAACATACATAACTTTAGTGATCAACATTGGGAAGTTAAATTAACATCATGAAATAACACTGACTAGTTTGTAGATCTTTTTCAGACTTTCCCACCTGTCCCACGGATGTCTTTTTCTCGGTCTAGCATCTATTTTGGGATTACACATTGTACTGTGAAGTGAAGTCGCTCAGTCATGTCTGACTCTTTGCAACCCCATGGACTGTAGCCTACCAGGCTCCTCTGTCCATGGGATTTTCCAGGCAAGAATCCTGGAGTGGGTTGCCATTTCCTTCTCTAGGAGACCTTCCCGACCCAGGGATTGAACTCAGGTCTCCTGCATTGTAGGCAGAGACTTTACCATCTGTGCTACCAGGGAAGTCATTAGCCTCTGTGTTTCCATCATCTGCCTCAATCCAGAACAGTTTCTTAGTCTGTCTGTGTCAGTTATTTTGTAGAATGTCTTTCAATTTGGATTTAGCTGATGTTTCCCTGTGATTAGATTCAGGTGGTACATTCTGCCCCACTTTGCATCGCCCCCCCCAAGAGTACCACAGAAACGCTGCTTTCAGTGCATCATATCAGAAGGCAATGATCTAGATACCTTATTACTGGGTATCTTATTACTAGGTATCTTATTACTAGTGATGTTAACTCTCATCAGGATAAGGTGGCGTCCACCAGCTTTCTTCACTGTGGAGTTACTTTTTTCCCTTTATTATTAATACATATCTTGTGGCTATTGAAAATTTAAAAGTGTAGCCATACTAGTTAATGGATAAACTATAGTATATAGTATTGCTTTCTGATTACCCAACAAATTCTTTGGGTAGGTGGGAGGTATATATATAAAATGATCAGTGTATACAGGTGTAAAAGACTTGGTTGCAAAAAAAAAAGAAAAAGACTTGGGTGCCACAGTCCTACCTACAACGCTTCTTACTTACCTTGTGACTTCGTGTGTGGAGCCTAACTGTTCTGAGTCGTAATTTGCCCTTCTGTGAAAGGGAATTAATTCTGATCTCGTCCTTCTTCAAAGGCTAATGTAAGGGTCCCATGAGTTAGTATACGTGAAATGCCATGAATTATGAGTGCTGTTAAGTGCAGGTGGTGTTCTCCTTCCTCTCAGTTCCAGTAAGTCATTTGATTGGCAGCCTTCTTTCAGATGCCATTCACCTGTCTAAACCTGCCTTATTTGCTCTTAGGAAAAAAAAAAGGACCGCAAGCGGAGACTTGTAATTGGAGCAACACTAAGCATACTTTACCAACTTTCCTGTGCTAATTTTCCTACTTCCCTGTTATTTACTCCCCCAAATCTTACTTTTCCATAGGAGTATAGCTTATATGAACCTGTTGCTTCTCTGGGTTCCATCTTGGGCCTTGCTGTGTTGGGAATAGGTGACCGCCACCTTTTTAAAAAAAAAAAAAATTTATTTATTTTGCTGTGCCGGGTCTTAGTTGCGACATGCAGAATCTTCCGTTTTCACTGCTGTCTTTGGGATCTTTTCATTTGTCGCGTGTGGATTTTTAATTGTGCTATGTGGGATCTAGTTCCCTGACCAGCCATCTGCAAGCCAGGAAGAGAACCCTCACCAGAAATGGAATTTTCTGACTCATTGATCTCAGACTTCTGATTGGGAGTGTGGAGTCAAAGCCACTTGACCAGCAGGAAAGTCCCGTCCCTACACCTTTTAAGCTTCCTTATTTTGTTCTAGCTCTCTAGCAGAACATGCATAAATGAAGGTGGAGCTGAAAGAAAAGTATTCATGTCTTCTCTCTTAGGCATGTATTGATATCTGTTCACCTGTCTCTACTACACATTCTTTTATGGATTTTCCATACCTGAGGTTTAGTGTATGTTTATCAAATCCTTTTCCTGACGATTCAGACGTATCTTAGCAGTACTCAGC
This sequence comes from Bubalus kerabau, assembly GCF_029407905.1. Taxonomy (NCBI): domain Eukaryota; kingdom Metazoa; phylum Chordata; class Mammalia; order Artiodactyla; family Bovidae; genus Bubalus; species Bubalus kerabau. The sequence continues at coordinate 55,156,322 of NC_073635.1, forward strand.
GTTTTGGCACCAGGGCCCAGTTTCATGGAAGACAATTTTTCCACAGACCAGGGAGGAGGGGGGATGGTTTGGGGATGATTCGTGTGCATTGCATTTATTGTGTACTTTATTTCAACTATGACATCAGCTCTACCTCAGATCATCAGGCATTAGATCCCAGAGGCTGGGGACCCTGTGAGGATCCAGAATGGAATGCTCTGCCCTTTCTGTACCTTAAAGACTTATTCATCTTTACTTTCTGTCTTATAGGCCAAAGGGCATAAAAAGTGAATCTATCTATGCTTCAGTAGTCACAGCTCTGTTTAACTAGTGCGTGTGTGAGTGAGAGCAGTTAAAGGTGATTAAGTTACATGTTTGTCTATTCAGGCTGCTCTAACAAAATATCACAGACTAAACAATGAAAATTTATTTTCTCACGGTTCTGGAAGCTAGAAGTCTGAGATCAGAGAGCCAGAAAATTTGGTTTCTGGTGAGGGTTCTCCTCCTGGCTTGCAGATGGCTGTCTTCTTGCAGTGTCCTCACATGGCCTCTCCTCTGCGTGTGTGCACAGAGAACTCTCTGCCATCTCTGTCTCTTCCTGTAGGGACACCAGTCCTGTTGTGTTACGGCTTTACCCTTATAACCTCAGGTACTCGTAACTCCCTCCCTGAAGGCCCTATCTCTACATAAGTCACACTGGGGGGTTAGGACTTTAATCTACAAGTTTCGAGGTGGGTGCAGTTCAGTCAATAACAAATTATATCACATGAGCACAGTTTATAGGAATTCATACCGCTGGTGGAGCCCATAAAGAAAACATGACACCTCATTAAGTACTTTTTCGTCCTTTTGAATCTTGTTCCTCTTTGGGGCACAATGATATGTCTAGTAGATAGTGGTAGGTCTGATTTTGAAGAAACTGGACAGTGTTTAAATGCTTTTTTCCCCCAAAGCTAAACATATACATGCTTAATGGTACAAAAAAATAACACTTTTGAAATATTTTGCTGTTTTGGATTTCTCCGTCAGTGCTTCCTGTGTTTTGATATAGGAAGATACCTGTGACATGAGATACTTGCAAAATGGTAGAATGCTCATAGCACACTGGGATGGGGTGCTCAGGACTGGAGGTGTCTGTCCTCTGCCCCAGACCTCTCCTGCCTGCCCTAAGGGTTGAGGAGAGAAATACCTCAGCTTGTCATTAGCACATATGTAGCAACCAGTTGGGAATCTCTGCTGCTGCTTGGTAATGTCAGTTCTTTAAATAGGTATGAAACTGGTTTTGTTACCTGCTTTCCCCACAGTTAACACAAATATTAGCCAGTTAGTTAGAGAGCTGCTATATGCAATAGATTATTCTAGAACGATGGAAATGTTCTATCTCTGTTGTCCAGTATGGTAGCTAAAATTAGAGAATAAACAAGCTTTATATAGTATAGCTTCCCTGGTGGCTCAGATGTAAAGGGTCTGCCTGCAGTGCATGAGACCCAGGTTTGATCCCTGGGTCGGGAAGATCCCTGTAGGAGGACATGGCAACCCACTCTAGTATTCTTACCTGGAGAATCCCATGGACAGAGGAGCCTGGCAGACTACAGTCCATGGGGTTGCAGAGTTGGACACCACTGAGCGACTTCCACACTTCCACACTCTTTATTTATAGTAGTGTCTCCTGAAATGTTTTTGGCAGGAAAGATGGGGCCCACTCTAATGTGAAGAGATTGTTTTGTATGTATAGGGATGGTGGCAGACATTTTTTAGCAACCACCGTGTGCCAGGTGCTGTGCTAAGCTTTTTCATTCTCACTTAATCCTCTTATCAATCTCATGAAGTCGGTGCTTAAGGATCAGAGAACTGTGGCTCAACAGAAGTCAGCAGTGAGTCCAAGGTTGTATGTCCAGTGAGTGAGTTGTGACTCACACACATCTCTTATTTCAAAATTGATTTTTCTGGCTATTGCATCACCATGTATTATAGCTTCCCATTAATGATCAAAAAGGCTGCATCTAGAAAGTTTTAGGAAGGAAGAAATGATAATAGTAGGGACATTCCCTCAAAGAAATAGCCATTTCATTTGAACTTACCTTAAAACATTTCCTCTAGGTCTTTAGAATTTTGAAAAATCAGAATTTCTCTAGGTAATTTACTTTATTCTCCCTGGGGCTTGGTTGGAGATATTTAGGGTGAGAGGATGAGCAGTGAACAAGACTTATGTTCAAGTTGGTCTTTAGTTTTATTATTATTATTGCTATTATTATTGTGATATTGTTGGTATCTTCAACATAAATATGGCACTCTGATTATATCTCAGGGACCTGGGATAGAATCCCAGGTCAGAATGGTTTATGCTACAAATAGTAGAAAACCCTCACTCAGCCGTTGTAAATAGTTAGGAGACTGTCTCATAAAAGCAGAAATCTCTGGATAGGCAGACCTCAGGCACAGACTGGCTCTGCTTTGCTTTCTTCTTCACGAAGACAACACACACACACACATACATGCTCACGTGCACACAAACCCACCCACCCACCATCTACCCATCCACCCCTCCACAATCCACCCCAGCAGACTTAGAATGATGGTTTAGTTCTCAGGCTGATAGCAGGATCATGGCAACAGTTTCAGGTATGATGATTAAATGTGACATCCAGTGGAAGAAGAAGGGCCTCTACTTTTTTTTCTTCTTCCTTTTTTTAAAGCTTTTATTGTAGAAATTCTCAAACTGGATGAGAGTAAATTAAACATCTCTGTAGGATTTCCTTGGTGGTCTAGTGGTTAAGACTCAGTCTTCCAGTGCAAGGGGGTGCAGGGTTTAATCCCTGGTTGGAGAACTAAGATTCCACATGCTTTAGGATGTGGCCAAAAATTTAAAATAAGCACACACAACATTGTAAATCAAGTTTATTTCAATTAAAAAAATTAAAGCATCTGCATATCCATCACCCAGCTTCAATAATGATCAATTTAGAGCTCCTGTCATTTAGCCTAAATTCCATCCTCTCTCTCCTTGCTGTGTTTTTAAGAATGTTTTTCAGAAGTCCTATTTACAAAATAAAATCACTGGCAAGGGATTTGGGCCTCTTGTGATTTTCCCAGACTACTCAGGACTCTTTGGGGGCTAAGTATGGAGTCCAGCCACCCGTTAAATGCAGGCTCTAGAAGTGGGTGGGTTCCTGGGAAGGGGAACCACAGGTTTTGTTAGGTAGGAGGAGGCTGTGAACAATATTTGCTCCTGGAACATTAGTATAATTTATTTATTATTAAAATACATAATTTATTCAGCTCATCTTTAATACTGCTTTTTTAAAAAGCCGATTTGGTCGGCTGGTGTCTTAGACTAGACTTTTTGGGTAGGATTGCATGGCAGCCACTTTGTGACTTAATTTTTAACTGGTTTAAAATTACAGTTTCATCTTTTGGGTTGTAAGCTCTAAGGTATTGATTCTTGTTGACCAAACTGACAAGAAACCAAGCTTACCCATTTGTTAATGGATAGTAAACAACTAAATACGTTTGAAAAAGGTAGACTACAGTCTGTAAGGAAGACTTAATTAGTACAGAGTTAAAAGAAAGAGAACTGCTATTTCCATTGAGCAGTAAAGTATTATTTATATTCCACGAAGTAGTAGTGGCATTAGTCGCTCAGTCATGTCCTACTCTTTGAGATATGATGAACTGTAGCCTGCTAGGCTTCTCTGTACATGGAATTCCAGGCAAGAATACTGGAGTGCATTGCCATGCCTTTCTCCAAGGGATCTTCCCAACCCAGGGATCAAACTCAGGTCTTCTGAATTAGGTCTCTGTTCATTTGTTTCCAGTGTGTCGTCTTTTAAAAGAATTATTCTCTTGCTTTCAGTGGCATTTATTTTCAACTGGCTTGGATTTTGTTTATCCTTCTGTATCACCAACACCATTGCTGGAAGGTATGGTGCCATCTGTGGATTTGGCCTTTCATTGATCAAATGGATCCTTATTGTCAGGGTGAGTGTCTTGATAGCCTCTACCACTTTTATCACTAAAATTAAAGGACATGAAATTTCCTGTGTGATTCGTAAATGTTCATTTTGTGTATTTTGTGTATATGATTTCAATTATTTTGAGACTTATTCTTAACTTCTATCCTTAATTATTATAGTGATCTCTGTGGTGTGAACATTTTCTGACTGTATTGTATGAGAACTTGTTAGTATGTGGAAAGAACTTTGATATCAGATAAATTTGAGTTTGAATCTCATCATTTTTATATCAATGTTCTGACTTTTAAGTTTTTAAATTGTTCAGAGCGTTAGTTTCTTCATAATAGATAATAGGTGCCTTTCAGTATTTTTGTGAGATAAGAACGGGACATATTTTGAGTACCTTGCCCAGTTACTGCACAAGTGTATGTGTTCAGTGAATCATGGCTGCCACTATTGCGATAAAGCATAGGTCTGCCTGGAATTAGTTAAGACGTAAACATTTCCATTGGCTAGTGAAATTATCATGGATTTAAACATTCTCTTACTGAGCCACTGGGAAGGCCCCAAAAAGTAAAAGTACATGCCTTTAAGGTAGTTATTAGAACTCATCTTTTCCTTTATCGGCTTCCCTGATAGCTCAGTTGGTAAAGAATCTGCCTGCAGTGCAGGAGACCCTGGTTCGATTCCTGGGTCGGGAAGATCTGCTGGAGAAGGGATAGGCTACCCACTCCAGTATTCTTGGGCTTCCCTTGTGGCTCAGCTGGTAAAGAATCTCTCTGCAATGTGGGAGACCTGGGTTCAATCCCTATGTTCCTTCTAAGCCTTTCTTCTCATTTTCCAGTTGTTCCTGGAAATCACCCTGTCTCCCTCATGTTGTTTACAAAATGATGTGTAGGGAGATAACAGTAAGTTCTTTCCTTTCTCCCATCTCAGCAAAAAAATAAAATTTTTGTAACCATTGCACAGGTAGTACTATTGTTAGCATAATCTTCCCCCAGCTCTTTTCCTTTGCCTCCTGAAGGCCCCTTTGGCTCGTTTTTACAAGGATTTTCCCCTGGTTTCTTCAGCTAGGAAAGTGGCTTTGTTAATTAGTTACTCTTATTAAAAGTAAACCACACATATAAATGCTACATGCAATTAATAAAATATATACTTTCCACAAATCATGTATATTTAAACAATGACTTCTAATTGAATGAGTCAAGTCCTCCTGAAATTTTCAGTAGAACCACATACTAATATGTCACCTTCAGTGCTTCAGGCACTTCATTTATGCACCTACATTATCAAATATCTTAAGAAAATCACCCATTACAAAAATATTAAAACTGAATTTTATGTGTTTTTTCATTAATTTTAAACTTATTATGTTACTTCCCAGGGTTTCAGTAATCTTGTCAGACTGTGTCTCTGTTAAGACCAGATTATAGGCTGTGGTTATTAAACAGTCCCAGATTCTTGGTGGGACCTGCAAACTGGCTTCTTTTAAGGTGATTAAAACCTGGCCATTATAAGAACTGCCCCCTGGCAGTTCCTTGTTTTAATTTCATTTGAAAAATGAAAAATAGGTTCTCACCACAAGCATAAATCTGTTAGGTGTTATGAGGCATGCAGAGATAAAGAGACAGTCCCTGCGCCTGCAGAAGTTACCAGTAGGAAAAACTCAAGAGTTGGAACTAGATAATCTAGTCCAACCCTGGTTATGTTAGTAATAGAATTAATGACTGTTATTCAAATGGGATTTCTTGTCTGAGTCACAGAACATGGAAAATGATTTGACTTTCTCAGTTTTCCTAAGGTTATTGAATTGCTAGTATCATTCTAGAACATAAAAAATAAATCAATGCATTATGTGCAATGTTCGACTCTAGTATATTAAGGCCTAATTCTCTCATAGAACCCCAGGTTGCGAAGGAGTTAGATTGTTTCCTCATCAACTCCAGTCAGTGTGATAAGATGGGACCTTAAATTCAAAGACTGGAGTTTCTCAAAGTTTTGTAAGGAATTTAATAGAATGAAGTTTAATCCCTGGGACTGTTTAGTTACCCCCCCCCCCTTTTTTTTTGTTTAGTTTCCCTTTAAAATACCTTTATTGAGTTAAGGTTAATGTTATACCTGTAGTGTATATTGAGAATTGATATAAGAAAAGGATTTTAAGGAATCTTCTGTTTTAAAATAATAGCTGCCATTCAGTGAGCACTTACTATGTTCCAGGTATGATTCATTATAAACACCGAATAATCCTGTGTTGTCAGTGATGGTGGAGACAAGCTAGCCATTTTATTGATGATGCAACAGAATAAAAAGTCTAATAGCTTGCTGAGTGTCCCACAGTTTGTGGATTAGAATCTAGCTTGACTTCCGTTCAGTGCCTGTTTCCCTAATTTTGTACTGCCTCTGTAACTTTGACTGTACTTTGACTTTTGTTACAATGCTCCAAACAATAAGTTCTCCTTGGAGTTCAGTGCTGAGGGAAAAGTTTTTTCCTAAAAGCCCGGCGTTTCCTTTTATTAGATAATAAGTAATTTATAAATCACATTGCTGCTTTTCTTTTTGTTTCTGAATTGCTGTGAGCCTCACATTTAATGTAAATATGTTTAGCCCAAGATTCTCTCCGAGGCTTTTAATGTTTTTATTATTTGTTTAAAATTGCATATATATTTTATTAAAAGCTGACAATTCCTTTTAAAAGTAGGCAGGAAGTAAATAAAAAAATACTGGTGTCATATTAACAAAATAAAATCATAATTATTTCAAAAATTTAAGTCAGATAAATTCTTACTGTTTGTTAATTTATTTTCCAAAATTTGATTTCTTGGAGCCTGTGGTTGACTACTAAATATGAGTTACTAAGAAAACCCAAAACACAACTTGACTGAGCCCTCTGATTTTTTAGTATTTTGAAACACGTTTGATAACTTACTAATGAGCCCCAAAGCTTATTAGTTTATTCTTTTTATGTAGTGAGTTTTTCCCTTTGACTTCAAAATGAAGATAATTATATTCTTTAATTGGGAACAGATAAAGAACAGCTGCAGGTCGGTACTTCTGGTGAAGAATTACTTTGTTCTTTTCTGGTTGCCTGTTGTTGGGGATATTGTATATTAAATATTTTAAGAATTAGGTAAAAATATATGGTTTTAGTTCTTTATTCCTTTTGTTCTTATAATCTCTAAAACCTATATGAAAGCCTTTTGTTTCTTATTAATCATTTGATTAAAAAGTAATACAGCTGTCCTACTTTACAAGCTATATTTTCACAGTTTTCCAATTCTTCTTTCATTGTACATATTTTAAAGGTGTAGGAATACATGGGCTTTGTATCTACAATGGTACTTTGAAATCTCTATTCTTTGAAATTTCTCAGACTCAAAGCTGAGAACTTAGATCATGGTTCATGTATTATACATACTTCCTGGGAAATTACTTTAAAATTTAGATACCCTTTAGTGGATGTGCTTTCCCACACAGTAACGTTATTTACAGTTTGTAAGCGTTTTGTTCTTAGCAAACCTGTAAGATTTTTTTTTTAATCTTTGTGGAAATTACCAGTGAAAAGTTGGAAATAATTATGTACAAATTTGGAAATAGATACATCTGAGGACAAATGTGCATACATCTGAGGACAAATATGCTTTTAACAAACTCATTTTTAGTTCAGTTCAGGTTGGAGGCTGGTAGAAACAGTAGATAAACAGGAAAATGAGACAGATTTTAAAAGAAAACTTTTAAAAAATAATAAATCATCATGTCCACAGTCAAATCAAGTAAAAGATACCTGTGTTCAGTGTCATCGAACCCTACCTTCCATCTGTCTGTTCACATTCTCATTTCATAGAGAATTTATAAACTGTCTGCCACGGCCACTAATAGGAACTGTTGAAATGCCACTTCAAGGTTCATTTAGCTGTTCTCAGCTCACTGTTGGGAAATGAATGCTGGAGCATCTAGTTTGAAAATAAAAAAGACTCTAATGAGTTGGGGGTCTTTATGTGCCTAGTATTCTTGGCAGTGATTAACAGTAGGGGGTGTGCAGAAGGTCAAAAGCTCTTCTTTTTAGAGGTCAGCAGAACATCCCCATCTGATAAGATTAAACTAATGTGGCTTTTGGTGTTAATATCTAAAGCAGCGGGTTGCTGTAGTGTGTTTGGGATGGTAGTTGTGGCTTTGAGAGATTATAAGAAAAGAACTGACATGTGAATTCTTTAATGAGAAAAATGTTGCATTTGGATACATAGCACTTATCTTTCTTCCTTACAGGCAGTTTGAAACTAATTTTTATTTCTTAAATATTTTGCATAAGTTTGTTTGCTGATAAAAAACTTCTAAAAGTTTTTTTTCCTCAATTTTATGTGTAATTTTTTTCTTTTCTCTTTTTGTGCTGTTTTATGTGCTGACGATTATTTGAATTAAATCATTCTGAAACTGAGGTTAATCTATGATTTTCAAATTTAGGTCTGTAAATACAGTAAATATATTATGTTCATTCCATAGTTCTCTGATTATTTTACTGGATATTTCAATGGACAATACTGGCTTTGGTGGATATTTCTTGTACTTGGTAAGTTTATTCTTAATGCATTTCAGTATGACTAATTTGCATTTAGTTTAACTTTGGTATTTCCTAAAATTGTAAGATATAAATTATACTGTGTTATTTAAGTGAAAGAAAAATTTTCTATTGAAAAATTCTCATATCCAAACACATGTCATCTTGGCTATCCAGATAGTTCTACATAACACTCTGGTTTCTCATTTAAAATTCAGAGCCTGTCAATTTAAAGAATCAGTGGTTGAATGAACTGAATACTGCAAAACTTGAAAATCATAAGATGATTAAAAAATAATTGCCTTCAGCATTTATTTTGGAAAATAGACATGCGTGAGTTTCTTTTAATGATCGTAGGAAATGTTGAGAGGAGGCTAATTGGATATTCTACCTATTCTTTTATTTTTGGATCATTGAAACATTCTTTACACTTTTGAAGTGCACTCTGCATTAATCATTAATCAGTCAGGCGTAAGGGAAGGCTTCATGCTTAATGATCACAGTGCTTCTGTTGAGTTTTCTTCTTACCAGGCGTATCGTTTATTAATATTGATGAATTTTATGGATTTCCAATCTGTGTTTCCTTGTGTTTTCCTCTTTAGATGTATGATAATTAAGTTAACCTTAAAATCACATTATACTTGTAATCCACATTTCAAATTTATTTACCAACATGAAAAATACAGGTTGTTTCTCTTTAGGTTTAAGAGCCCACATTTCTGTAGTAAATTACTTGTACTGGAAAACAGCACTTCAGTAGGTGGCAGTGTTCTCCTGGCATTTTTATTTAGTCCTGCTGTTGCATCTGTAGAATCTTTCAGGAAACAAAATCTTAGTGGTCAGCAAAGGTCACTAAAGAGCCTAGATTCTTTTTCTGATAATTATAGTGAAATTATTCCAATTATTTGTATATCTCTTGTGATTTTGTTGGGGAGTCAGATTGGACAAAAGTTTAACTAGTTTTTTTGACTTGTTACTTGTTTTCTGACTGATTCTGTGCTTGACTGAGTTTCTTAGTCAAAGGTGAAAACATTTATAATATCTTTTAGGTATTTAAGCACATTGAGTGAGATTCTTGCTTATAAATATTATTAGGGGGTTGAAGAGTCTTATGAAGACAACCGTGGAACACAGTAGAATGCAGGCATAGCCCCAGTTCCTCATCAGAGCCATAATCGAGCATTTAGGGGAATGTGAAAGCTTAATCCGTGATGGGAATGTTGCTGTCACATACCCAGAAGAATGTTGCACACACCCCAGAACGCTGAGAAACCATAGCTGCTGCTTGATTGGTTTCTAGGTGGGAATTGGCTAATTTTGGAAAATGCCTGAGCAGAGCAAAATAGGTCTTAGCAACAGCAGCTTCATAGACTAAAGAAGGGATTTCACAAATAATTTTGGTTTACATCTTTCAGTAATACTTTTATGTTTGGATCACAATGTCATTATCTTTGAACAGCATCTGGAAGGGCAGAAGGGCGGAATTCAGAGTGGGAGTCACACATGGAAAAGAGGATATGGGAAGCAGATGGGATCAGAGTTAGGTGAAATTTATACCGCTTGTTTTAAGTCATTATTTGTGCCTCTCTTCTGTCTTCTGTCTCTAATTTATTGTAACCATGCTTCTTATTTTAGGGCTTCGATTATTGTCTTAGAATTGGGTTACAAATTTCATTTGAGACTTTGAATTTAAATTGACAGGCTCGTCCTCCTGGTGAGGAAAGTTCCCTGCATGCATATCATCTGCTTCTTGCCCCAACTCCACCTCACCCCCTTATTACCTGGTTAAAAATTTACTAGAGTTAATAAATATTTCCCTTAGAATTGTATGCTTAAGTATATCAAAGACTTCACCTAATAGTGCTAATGCTTTTGACACTTAACTAATATTTTTCATCTGAAACTTTGATACATTTCACAAGCTTTATCGATTACCAAAGATACTTTTGATGTAAATGGTTATTATTTAAAAATACTGTTTTACAGAGGAGAACACTGAAATAGAAGACGTATCTCAAGTCATTCAAGAACTCACTAGAGGGGCTGCTTCCAAAGTCCCTTGTCTTGATTTTTTTCAAATTTTTTATTATAAATTAACTACGGTTATTACTTGGAAATAAGAACTAATAATTGAGTTATTTACATAATTCACATATCTCTAAATATAGATTTTGCACATGACAGGCACTCGATCTGGCTAGACAGGCTTATTACTGGTTTTATCCTACAGTTGTTAGCAATTACATATGCTGCATATGTTCTCTCTTGAATACTTTATATCAGTAAATATGTCTTAGTCTGCTTAGTCATTATAGTGATTTAAAAGTTTCATGTAAAATGAGGTATCTATGAGTTGAATCAGTTTAACCACATTAGGTAGCTTTCCTTGTTAAAAATTATTTTAATAAGTGTGAATTTTTGTCTAAGTTAGGACTTTAATGGCTAGATTTGCTTTACTTTAGATACATCTAGGCTTAACAAATTGAAAGAATTTGGAGGTAGCAGTAAAATTTTATTATATTTCCTTACAATAGAGCTATCATTATAGTGTAAAATGTGGAATGAATGGAATCCTACACATTAAATTCCTTTGACCAAGAGGACCTTGTTTGTAATTGTCTATTTCAAATTTATCATGTCCCCTTTCTTTGTAAGAGCATAATATATCCATATATTTCAACCTCCTCAGGCCTGCTTCTTTTCTTCAGAGGATTTGTTAATTATCTAAAAGTCAGAAACATGTCTGAAAGTATGGCAGCTGCTCATAGAACAAGGTATTTCTTCTTATTATAGAGGTAAGAAATATTAATATATTAACTGTGTATTCCCTTTGTATTCAAATTCACCCCATGCATTTGTTGTTTAGTCACTAAATCGTGTCTGACTCTTCTGAGACTCCATGGACTATAGATCGCCAGGCTCCTCTGTCCATGGGATTTTGCAGATAAAAATACTGGAATGACTTGTCATTTCGTCCTCCAGGGGATCTTCCCAACCCAGGGATCAAACGCTTGTCTCTTGCATTGGCAAGCGGATTACTTTACTACTGAGCCACCAAGGAAGCCCTTCACCCCGTGCATATTAAATGCTTAATGTGTGTTCATGTTGTTTACTCAAATTTAGCATTTTTAATAGATTTTTAATAGTTAACAGTATTGAAATTTTAAAAATTGCAAACTTCTAAGATAACTTCCATTTAAAAAATTGAATTTCATTACATTTTAGTTTTAAAAAATACATTATGAGTAAACTAAAACTTTAAATCAGACCTTTAAATTTCTGTTTAAAGCTTGGCTACACATTATATATGAAGTAACCACCAGCACAGCATCTAAAGTCTTGAAAAACAATATGACTAAGCGCTTACACAGAAAGAATGGGCATTTTGCATCACTGAATTTCACACAGGTATCTGCAGGCTAAAACAGACAAACAAAAAACCAATTCTGTTACTGAAAAGCAATTTGCTATGCACTGATCTTTTAAAAAAAAAAAAACAAAAACTTGATTTGTTGAGGTTTAGCTGATTAACAATGTTGTGATAATTTCAGGTGAACAGCTAAGGGACTCAGCCATGCGTATACATGTATCCACTATCCCGCAAACTCCCCTCCCATCCAGGCTGCTACATAACATTGAGCAGAGTTCCCTGTGTTATACAGTAGGTCCTTGTTGATCATCCATTTTAAATAGAGTGGTGTGTACCTGTCCATCCCAAACTCCTTAACTGTCCCTTCCCCCTGGCAACCATATAAGAGATGTCGTATGCTACTTCTCCTTCTCTGACTTACTCCACTCAGTATGACAATCTCTGTGTCCATCTATGTTGCTGCAAATGGCCTTATTTCATTCTTTTTAATGGCTGAGCAATACTCCATTGTGTATATGTACCACATCTTCTTCATCCATTCTTCTTTCAGTGGACATTTAGGTTGCTTCCATGTTTTGGCTATTGTAAGCAGTGCCATGCACTGATCTTAACACACTGGATCAAGGAGTAAAGGTTGTACGAAGAAAATAGGAGCTCTGTTACTGTTTTCTTAACATGTACCAATTTATATCAACAATGGAGGCTACAACTTGAATAAATGGAAAAATAAAGAAACGAGCAGAGATTGTCTTACTAGTTATCACGTAAGTTTCTGGAGGCTGTGTGTATAGTACAGGCATTTATTTATTGTGTGGCTAGTAGATCTTCAATGAAGAGACCTCATACCTCACTGTAGTACTTTAAAAGCAAGTACTATACAGTTCATTGTTTTGAACTTTTCAAGTGTTTGAACTGCATTAGCCAAAGGTCTACTAAAACACTTAACTTCCTGATGTGTCTCCAAGTACAAGATGTTTCAGGGTTGCTATGACTAAGTATACATAAATTATATGGTTTGTGATTTGGTTGCTTATATTTTATGCTTATATGACTTTTACATAAGCTAACATAGTTTACTTAATTCTGCTGAAGATGATTGCAGTTACATTTCTGGATTGTATTTAAGTATTATTTTAAATGTTCCATTAAGGTTTCTCCTTCCCCTTAAAGATGTCACATTCTATCTTTAACTTGTCTACAGTGACCTTAAGAGTTTGTAATTTTACTAATATAAATGATATTCTGTGAATATTCAGTGTGATTATCTTGTTTTCCTTTTCAGGAGTTTAAAACATAATGTAAATATTTTTTAGATGCTCTCCTTTAGAAATTTACTTTAGAATATATTTTGATCTGTGCTACTTATGTCATTCTTAACAAAAGGCTATTCTTGATGTCATACCATAAAATGGGTTTTCACTGTACTATCATTTGGATAATTGGAACTTAATACATTTTAAGACTTATTCTTTCTCTGTTCCTAGACTGCATCGACCAGACATTCCTTTCTTATATCAATGTGAAATTTCCAGATCATCTGTATCTGCAACTTCAATAGGATAGAAGACTATTAAACACAGAAGACAAATTCGTGAAGAAAATTGAATTCATTTCAAAATTGAATGGCAGAGTGGTTTATGCTTAAAAGCCATTTCTGTTCATTCTTTTAAATATTTATGTTTCATTGGTTTTGCAGAGTTGCATATGTGCCCATTTAAAAGATTTGCATAGACTTGAAAGAAACCATACAGTTGTCGCAGTCAAGTCCAGTCACATTTGATTAATCAGTGTTTGATATAATTGAAAGAGTTGAGTGATAAACAGTCTTCCAGCATGTAAATGCCATTGACTTCTGACCTGACATTTAGTACAGTAAAAATGAAAATTATTAACCATGTCAAATGCTTTAGTTTCTGGCTCTCAGATTTATCTAGTAACTCTACAGAGGAAATATTCTTTGTTATATATAAGTTTTTTGAAACCTGCAGTGCTGATTATTAGAAAGGATTTGTCAGACTTTTGAACATGATAGTTATATCATTATTTAGCAAAACTTTCTGTAAATAACCATGCAAACCATGCATAAATTACTTTCTGCATTGTTTTCTTAGAAATTGTACTAGGTATCTTTCCTTAATTTAAGTGGACATAATATATTTAGAAAATTTGGATGTTAAAGATAGTTTTAGGACAAATTTTAGAAAACGTGGGTATGCCACATTTCCTTTATAAGAAAATCTTTTTTTCTTTTTTTTAAAAGGACATGCCAAAAATGAGAAGCTTGGTTTTTAGCATTGTCCATCTTATAGGTTCTTAGAGGAAGAGATTGTATTAGATATTATATTTATTTCATTTAAGACATTTTTGAAAATTAATTTTCTGAATAAGATATTCTTGTTTGCATTTTATCTTTTAAAAAACCAATAAAAATATCTTTCAGTATCATTGTAATATTTTTTTCCTTCAGATGTTTAGCTTAGCGAATAAAAACTTGTGCTTTTAATATCTTCTTGCTTTCTGATTGTAAGGTTAATTTGTAAAAATCATTTCCTGAATCGAGATACATGAAATATTTGTTTTCAAGTTATGGAAATGTGTCTGTGGAATGTGGGGGTGTGAGTGTGTTGCGAAAGTGTATGTGAATATGTATTATTACAACTGGAATCTATTTTGCATTCATAAGCTACTATATTTTGTAAATCATTTTATGGTTCATCTGTCTTCTTTTCAGTTATATCTTTGCTTTTGAATGCCAATGTTAAAAATTACCTTTTAAACTTAAAAATCAGTTAATACAACTATATAGAACATTTAAAATTGATTGCTTGTTTATTATTAGACACCAACTACTAAAAGATACATTTAAAACTATTCAGGGTCATTTTCCACTTCTGAAAAAATAAAATTTATTATGCTTTATAACTTTTTTGTATTTCTCTGTGTTTTCTCATTTACTTCATTGTCTTTAGTAAATTAAACATGCCATTTTGTTTTTCTGATTGAGCCTCCTATTTTGTTTCCATCATTTATTCTCCTCCCCTGTATAACCTTTTTATTATTGATTAAAATATCTTGAACCCTTGATTATTGATTAAGGTACCTTTTAACAATAGCCTGGGATAAAGAAAACAAAATATTTGATTTAGTTGCCTGTATTGGAAATTAATTAGGATTTATTTATAAGAAATGTGAGCTCATGTTAGAATTTTTTATTGTGTATTAATTTCCTATAAACTTGTACTTTGTAATAGTTTTTAAATGACATTAAGCTATGATACAGAATAAGTTAAAATTACTAGATCATCTATCATACATCAGTTTATTAAATTTTTATTTTTGTTTTTGTGATCTTAATGCTTGGTTTATGCATGTAGATATTGACCCTTCATCAAAACTTCACTTTTTGTTTTGATTTTTACCCCCACACATCTGTAAGATTCAAGTGTGTTGTTACTTAATCCTCTTTAATTGGTAGTCTTAAATCTCATCATCTAATGAGGAGACTCAGAATATTCTTTTAGGAAACAGCATTCTCTCCTGAATTTATCAAATCCTACACACTTCCCTTCATTTCCTGTGAGCTTGGACAGCATAGCTGCTGCTATGTTTTGGAGACACTTACCCGCCTTTGCACTCTGCCTTAAATAAATTGAAAATCAAAATCCTTGTTAGGGTACCTATGAACAGTTTTTGAATGAATGTGAATTGGAGGTTGGAAGCTAATACAAAAAAAATATATTACATTATTTCTGTTATATTTGAAATAGCTCATTATGACCAGAAAAAATCCATCTTTATGTTTTCATGAAAAAAAAAAAAAAAAGCCTGAATTAAAAGTAAAAGTACATTCTCTATACAGTGTGTCCAGGATACATTTTAAGAATTTAAAACACAAATTCTATTATACTTGGTTAAAATGAAAATCTCTTTTTAATAGAAAAAAAAT